>NC_062225.1:47801005-48037685 GCF_902686445.1 Sciurus carolinensis
AATATCTTCTCAAGGTCATTAGTTAACTAGAATAGTTCTCAGAAGTTGCTCTGCTGTGAGTTCTTGCCTATTGTTAGGAATTTAAATTGGTCTTCATGGTTGAAGGAAAACTTTATTCTATTGACTAGATAGGTGTGTCCATAACGGTGTCCACTGTTGCAAAGCACTACACTAGACCCAGGGGTTCGAAATCGAGTAAAACAAAATCACTAAGGAGAAAAGCATGTGGGCAAATACATGCCCATTCGCAGAAAGTTACAGAAGGCAAGTGGAGATTAGATACTGTGCAGGAAGAGAAGAGCAGACAGCAAATGCTTTACAGAGAGGAAACATCCTGAAGGATGAGTAGGAGTTGGCCTGACCAGCAAGCAAGATAGAGCATTCTGGACAAGGATGGTAGCAGGTGCAGAGACACAGGTGCATGGAGTATTATGGTGAATTTGAGATGGTTCACTCTGTTGGGAATAAATTAGGATATTTGAGAAGAGCAATTGGTAACTGGCCTGAAAGGAAGACCTCCTCTTCCAGAGGTTTCTTTTTTCTGTCCAGTTGAAATGCAGAGCAAAACAATAAGTCCACTGGTCCAAGCAGGTATCCAGTAGGAAGTGAAACCACTATGCCCATTTTACAGTTGAGGAAACTGATGCTTAGACAATCCCTCATAATTTTGATCTCCCCACCCCCAATATATTTCTCTTAAAACTATATTGGATAATCAATACATATTCCTTCTATGTTGTCAAGGGAATCTAAAATCTTACTCATTGCATCAATAGGGCTCTTTCAAAAAGTCTGTGACAGAGTGAATTTCTTTATGACATTTTGCATAAGTGGAATCATAAAATGTTGTCCTTTGTGTCTGACTTTCACTTAGCATAATACGTTTAGGGTTCGTTTATGTTGTAGCATCTCTTGCCCTTCATTCTTTCTCATTGCCAAGTAATATTCCATCATATGGATATACTACATTTTATTCATTCATTCATTCATTCATCAGTCAATGAATATTTCAGTTGTTTTGACTTGGACTATCATAAACAATATAGCATTGTACTGCTATATTATACTAGCTTATGAATGTGATTAGTCCTGCAAATCTCTGTACTTTAAACTATTTTCCCCAAGCAGCCTTGTTCAGGGTGAACCTATCACTTCCTATAGTATAGGTCAAGATAAACATAGGTAGAGGTAGCTATGGGTGCCTCTGGTATATAGGTAGTGTTATATACTGAGAGAATCTTTGTCTAGTGATTTCTAAATGAACCATAGTTCATTCCAATCATTTAGTTTTGCTTTAGAAGAGAGCTGAGCAAATAACTTAGAAACTAACCAGATGGATATGGTTTTTCCAAAGTCCTTTCCTGTTGCATTTAACATTCTGAGAAAAGATGGATGGAAAAATCACTACAAAGTACAAAACAAAAGCACTTTGAATAAATCTTGAGAAACGTTTTCCTATGTGAAAGGATAGGAGACTTTTGGATTTAATCTTACAGGACATTGCAATTCAAGAACCATTAAATTGTATATAATGTACAATCTCTCTTTTGCCAGACAGGGAAGTTTCCTGATTGTACTCTTGAGATATTATAAAACATTTCTAAGGCTGCTGTTAAACTAGAGAATTGTGAATTGGTAGATTTTCAAATAAGTTCCTACAGATCTCAGTCTGGCCTAAAATTTCCTGTTTTTACAATTAACTCCTCATGTTTCTTTGTTGAGTGTGTGTGTGTGTGTGTGTGTGTGTGTGTGTAAAACCTAAAGATAGACCAGGAAGCATCTGGGGCCATCTGGATCCAGAGGGGAATCCAGATTTCTGAGAAGGATGGGATGGGTACTAAATCTAAATTGAGTAAACTATGCTACATCAATGTACTACTCCTGGGCTAACTGTTCAGCCACCACTCTCTGAAATGTCCTTAACCTGCTGTACTTGGTGTTGATACTTTCTGGGGTTTCCATTTGTGAATGAAGTAAGTTGGTCTATCCTAGGATAGGCAGGAATACTTCCATGTTGCCTTGTCAAGTTTCTAAGAGATCACAAAGGAAAATGGACCTGTCAAGCATTGTGCTGCTCCTGAAAGCAGTGCTTCCTTCCTAGTGCCTCCTTTCCCTCTGTCTGCATTTTATTCACCAAATAAAGAGCTGTGATTAAGAAAGAGTCATCAAGAGTACAGGGGAAAGACTGATAGCAACCAGGATGACTCAAGGCTTGTGTATTGGCCAGGGCAATGCAAAGCTGTAGTCGACACCACCAATGCCACACGAATGCATCCTAAAGACTTTTAGAAGGCATTTATTTCTCTATTTTCAAGACAAGGTCTTTTCTGTTATAACTGAAATGAAGTAGGGGAGGTTGTATGTCAAGTTTTCCTTAATGATTCCTAATTTGGGGGGAATAATGATGAAAACAGCACCAACACCACCAATAACAGAACACTTGCTATTTATTAAAGCTCTCATTTCATGGAACCTCATTGGTTTCTCTGCTTTACATATGAAGAAAGTGAAGCACAGAGAAGTTCTGTAACTTGCCCAGGCTCGCACAGCTGGTAAGTGTTATAATTAGACAGACTCCAGAGTCAGGCTCTCAAATACCTAATTAAGAAATTTAAGAAATTGTGCTGTTTCTTAATTCAGTGTTATGACAAAAACATTTTTACTGCTATTTTAAAATAGCATACATGTAAATGTGAACATGGCACACATTGTAAAACTATAATACTATATTTTCTTAAAAAATGTGTTTCATATGCCCATCTTATCTCAGGAAAAATTAGGAGGAACATCTGATTTTGCTAGCAAACTTAAAAGTATTTTGATGGTTCCAGTCATACATAGAATAGAGATTTATGACAAATATGTAATTTGTTTATTTGTCAACCAATTTGGATGACTTTCAAATGTTTCCTCTTTGTAGCTCTTGATTTTGTCTGGATATTACACACACACACACACACACAGACACACAGATACAATGTCTGAATCACGTTTGCTTGTGTCAGGGAATACAGCTTTTGGTTATTTAAAATCCTATTATATTTCACTGGCAACTTTGAAGAACATTCACGCTTTCTCGGCCTAGATTTTTTTATTTTTTTTTAAGAAGGAAAAGGAGAAGAAAAAAAGAAACAAGAACCAAGTTGTGGCTCAAATGTCTTTGCCTGTTTTTCTATTCCATCTTGCTGGGAAAAAGCATGCTTAACAGATCAAACTGTCCGAAAAAGGCTGTCTGCATCCCTCATGTTTAAAAGAGAAGGACTGCGTTCTCTTTCCTTCACACATCAAAGAAGGCACTCGAGGAGGAAATAAACCATAATTAGGCATGAGCGAGCGAGCAGACAGACCCCCTTCCTCTCCCTTGCCCATCCCCGCCCCCAATGCCCTGGCAGCCGTCCTGCGCGCGAGCGCGGCGCCGGCCACCGCAGCAGCTGCGGCGAGCGCGCGCCCGCGCTCCCGCCCGTGGCCAGAATCTGGGCGGCGGCGGGGCCGGCCCGGGGGCGCGCGCTCGGGGGCGCGCTCATGCAGCGGTTTTCTTCTCCCACAATCCAGAGGCAGCGGTGCAGGAGGGGCGGGGAGTCGGCGGAAGGATATCGACGCGGAAGGAGCTGCGCGCTCCCTTTGACGGCGGGCTGGCCGCGCTGGTTGGGAGGCGAGGAGTGGGTGTGATGCGGCACTGCGGTTCCGAGGCCGTTACTCCGGCTCCTCTAGAGAGGGCGGAGGAGGAGGAGGCAGGAGTGCGGCGGTGATCTTGTGCCAGGGCTTCCTAGAGGCGCACTGAAAAGGCTGGCGGGGCTCAGGCAGCTGGGGACTTAGGGACACACATTCAAGCCCCCAGCCCCCGGCAGGGGAAGGGGGCTGGAGACGAGGCGTGAGAGCTTTGGAGGGATGGTGTCTGCTCGGGGGGAAGGGGCGAGCCCTGCCTGTCGGTGGTGAGGGGCTGCGGGCAGGGGCGGCTCTGCGGGTCGAAGCGACTCCATGCCCACTGGTGGGTGGAACGTGTAGCGCGGAACGCGGCGGTCGAGCCTGGCCGCCTCTCGGACCCCTGACGCGAATTTCATTTAGCCCACGTTGGGATTAATTCATCGGGGGCAGTTTCGCCGGTCCGCTTCCTCCAGGAGCTGGGCAACCTTGACGGGCTTTTTGTCTTGCTGCTCCAGCCCCCTTTCCCTTCCTCCTCCTCCAGATGCCTTTTCTCTGCCCCTCCTCGCCCGGTACAGACATTTCCAGCGCAGGCTTCGGCTCGTGGGGGCTGTTGAAGGCGCTTCCCGGGATTTCGGCTGGTTTCCCTCGGGGGTTTTTGAGGAGGGAGAGTTTTCCCCCCCTCCTCGATGGGATTTTCCTCGCTTGCCGAAATGGACTTTCATTGATTTCTTCTTACTTATTCAACGTTTAGTGGCCAATTCTCTAGGCGTGTTTTTGTGGTAGTTCCTTTTTTTTTTTTTTTTTTCTTTCTTCCTTTCAAATACATAATCTGTAAAATGGAGAACGAAATTTTTACTCCCCTTCTGGAGCAGTTCATGACCAGCCCCTTGGTCACTTGGGTAAGTAGGATGTCCTTCATTGTATATTTTGCTGTGTTATTTGTGGCTGCAGAGAGGGAGGTGGGCGTTCACGTCGTGATGATCCTTCTGTTGTAGGTTAAAACGTTTGGACCTCTGGCTGCGGGAAATGGGACCAACCTGGATGAATATGTGGCTTTGGTGGATGGAGTATTCTTGAACCAGGTCATGCTCCAAATGTAAGTGTTTCCTTCTTTTTTTAGGTACCCTATTTTCCTTGAAAAATTACCTACCGTGAACTTAGAGATTTTATGTTTTAAGCCCCTAATTTGGTTCTTTGGCCAGAAAATTCAGGTGGTTTAAGAATTGGATCTTGAAAGAAGTGATAATCTTATGTACCCAGCCCATTTATCACAACCCAGTAATTTTACCTGTTAAAATTGTGAAACTTTTATTTTTCTTTCTGCCACCCCTTTATTGTTGTTGATTTGTCTTCAGTGCTGGAATCCAAACCACACGGTGTCATCTTTGATAATTGGTAAAACAAGAGAGGATCTGTGGGGTGTGGGGGTAACATAGATACATGGGTGACTTTAGTTTCCCAAGAGGAAAGAAAAAGACCTTACTATGGAGTTATATGCTTTTGATGCAAGAATGTTTTCTTATTAACCTTTGTGTCCAAGAATAAATGGCTCAAATTTCAGGACAGGTGAAGTAATAATAGATTTCAGAAGATAAATTTTAAACACCAGGTCTCATGGGTAAGGAGAGAACTGTTGCTGTAGCAAGCAATTTAAATGCCTATAGTAAGTCTGATTAGATGACTTACTGTGTGAATTTTGAGATTGCTTAATTTATGGCAAATTATTTAAAGGTATTTTTAAGGTTTTGAAATGCAGGTAATTGAAGTTGACAGCTAGATGATGATTGAGTAGGCAAATCTTTGTTTTTATGTTTATAATATTGAATTTGCATTAAGGAGGAATGTGTGTTTTTGAGATGGGAATTAGATATTGAAAGCCTATCAGCTGAATCAGTAAAATAAAAGCTCTATTTTTATCATTATTAGTATTATAACATACAAGTATACTAAAAACTTTAATGTAGGTTTTCAAATTGATTATTATAGTTGTACCTAGAAGTATTTGTATTTAACCTTATTTCTCTTGAATAGAGTCTGATTATAAGAGTAGTTTGCAACTTTTGATTTGAATTCCTATCTTTTATATTGTAGAAAATGAGTGCATTGTAAATAAATACTTGTAACTAGAGAATAAATCTATTATTCTGTGTGATAACTTTACATATAAAATATCAATTCTGAATTTATTGGAAATTATTTTTTCTGTTTAGATTTTTCTATTGAAGAAAGTTAGAAGTCAAATCCATAAATAATTGTTACGGAGTTAACTTCTCTATGTGTTCAAAGATTTGTGTGCTGTATTTCATGTATGTGTTGATCCTACAGCGAAGTAGTATATTACTCTGCTTATCAAAAAATGTATTTTATAGGCACCCTAAGAAATACGTACTTAATTTAAATAAGTGTAAATATTTTTCCCCTTAGAAAGGAAAAAAGAGTGGACATAAATTATGTCCAGCATTTGCATATATATTTGTAGCTGCTACCACATGGAATAACTTTTTCTATGAAATATTCCACTATTTCCTGAGCAAAATGGTAGAATAATCAAACTGACTATTTTAGGAAACACAGGACAGGATGGGTAGCCATTATGATAGATATTTAGAACTCTCTCCCTCTCACTCTTCACTTGATTATTTGTAGACAGAAAATTTTGAATTTGTGTGCTAAAAAATGTGTGTTCACAAAAATAGGAAAAATACATTACTTTTCTACTTTAATGGTTTTTATTTATTTGAATGATTCTTTTTCCAAAGACTAGATTGTTTTGAGTTCTAGTAATTAGCTCATTTCCACTTAGAGTGCACTTTTATATTTAAATAAATAAATATATGTACGTGTATATGTGTATGTGTGTATATATGTGTGTGGTGTGTGTGTGTATGTTTTGAAATAATGGTGTTCCAAATAGTTGTTGCCAGTTGCTTTTTTGGAGAGAACTGGTTGCTTTCTAAACCTCAAATCTTCTGCTTTGTTTCAGTTCCATCTCTTAGGTTCCTTAAAAGTTTTTTTGGTGTCCTAATTCTGTTCTAAATGACCTATATAAATTAAAGGAAAAGAAAATTAATAAAAGAGAAGTATGCTTTTGCTTTTCTAAAAATTTATTTGCTAAAATAAGATCAATACAAAACTTTTAATGACATATCGGTGATAAGGCAACAAAACAATACATTTTTTTTTTTTGGGGGGGTGGGTGCTGGGGATTGAACCCAGGGTCTTGTGCTTACAAGGCAAGCACTCTACCGACTGAGCTATCTCCCCAGCCCCTACAATACATTATTTTAAAGGCTATATTTTAAAATTTTAAAATCATTAGGATTTTCTTTTTCATTAAGATTTCTGATGGGTATGTGATTTAATATACTTTATTTAAAAAGTTTCAGTTGAATCTCTGAGCCCAGTAAATTAACCTAAAGATTAGCTTTGGTTTAAGTAATTTCTAGATTGCATTTGGTTATAGAATTTGTGAGCAAGAACCATTTGTAAATGAAACTGTCTCTAAATAAAATACAAATAGGGCTGGGAATGTGGCTCAGTGGTTGAGTGCCCCTGAGTTCAGTCCCTGGTACCAAAAAAAAGAAACTGTTTTTATATCTATTTTCAGTTCCCTGTGCTTGAAGTTTGTTTGAACTTCTTGGATCTGTGGGTTTGGAAACTTTTCAGCCATTATTTCTTCAAATATGTGTATTTATCATATACATAATTTCTCCTTTTGGAAGTCTGATTACATGTGTGTTAGGTTGCTTGACATTGTCTTAAAGATTACTGATGTTCAAATTTTTTTGTCTATTTCTTTGTTTCACTTTGTATAGTCTATTGTGATGTCTCCAAGTACATTAGTCTTTTCTTCTGTAATGTTTAATTTACTCTTTAATTTTTTTTTTTTTTAAGTCGTGGATGGACACAATACCTTTAATTAATTTATTTTTATGTGGTGCTGAGGATTGAACACAGTACCTCACTTGTGCTAGACCAAGTGCTGTACCACTGAGCTACACCCCCAGCCCTTTCATCTGCTCTTAATCCCATCAGTTTATTTTCATTTTAGACATTGTTTCATCAAAGAAATTTAGTGTTTTATATCTTCCATGTTTGTATTTTCCATGTTTTCTTTAGCTTTTGGACATATGGAGGATCTAACTGGCTTCATGTCCATGTCTACTAATTACATATGTCTCATTTCCTTGAGTTGGTTTTGATTGATGTTTTTTCCTATTATGTATTGTATTTTCTTTTCTTTTTTTGTGGGGATACCGGTCATTGAACTCAGGGCACTCAACCACTGAGTTACATCCCCAACCCTATACTGTCTTTCATTTAGAGACAGGGTCTCACTGAGTTATTTAGTGCCTCACTTTTGCTGAGACTGGCCTTGAACTTGAGATTCTCCTGCCTCAGTCTTCTGAGCCGCTGGGATTACAGTTGTGCACCACTGTGCCGGACTGTTTTTTTCTTATTTTACATGCTTTTTTTTTTTATTTGAAAATATTTGAATATTTGAAGATATTGAAATTCTACCTTGTTGAGTATTGGATATTTTTGTACTCCACTATATTAAAAAATCTTGAACTTTGTTCTGGGATGCAGTTAAATTACTTGGAAACAATTTGATCTTTCTGAGACTTGCTTATAAGTCCACTTTGTTGTACTCACTATTAAGACAAAAATCCTTCTAAGTACTTTGATTAATGGGACCAGGAGCTGTTTAGTGTTATTCCCGCTAATGAAATAATTGGTGATTCTTTCATTGTCCTTAGCTAGGTTCTTCATATTTATGTACTGATAAGTACTCCACTGAAAACTTGAGTGATAGCCTCTTTCTATACAGCTCTTAGGTACTCTACCATGTGTATTCCAGTTGCCTTGTCTCCAGACTCAGTTCTGTCTCCTCAATTCAGGGAGACCACTTGGCAACTGCCTAGGTTCCCTCTTGCCTGTTCCTTGGCCTGGAAACTTTTTTAAGACAGTAAACTAGAGCAGTTGTTGGACTCAGACTGTTTCTCATCTGTCAGAGATCACTGTCCTTTGTTGCCTGATGTTCAGTGTCTTCAAAAAATGTTTTGTATATTTGGTCTTACTTTTTCTAGTTGTTTCAGGCAGCTGGGTAAATTTGGTCCCTGTTATCCCATCTTAGCCTGAAGTAGAAATCTGTTTATATACTTTTAATTACATTTTTGCCCTGCTGGTCTTGTATTACTGCTTTCAGATGTGACATAGACTTTCATTATAGGAGCCTTACTATAGAATTTTTCCCAAGTGTTTATTAAGGACAGGAATATTGATAAATTTAGTGTCTCTGGTATTACTATTTTGAACCCAGACTCTGAAAATGAGGATCTTAACAACATTATTTTCTGACCCTGTCTTACAGTTTTGAAGACTGTTCACTGACTTGGGATTCACTGTGTTCAGAGGTGAATCTTGGATTTCATTGAGTAACTCCTTGAGTCAAAGAGTCTCTAAGAGCTTGTGACATGGCAGCAGTCATCTTTAATGGGAAAGGAGAAGCTATTTAGAAATGAGGAATGATAGGCCAGCTCTTCTGTATGCTTCAGGGCATTTTCCTACTTTAACCAAATGAAGTCTTTTTTTCTTGGTATTAGTTACCAGACGTCAGACTTAGTGACAATCAAGCAGAAATAATATATATATTTTTTCTGTTTGAGAAGTCATGCAGTTTTGTAACCATTGTTGAATATTTCTTACTATAAGTTTTTAAGGAATTTATGACATTGTAGTTAATTTCATAATCCTAAAATTTGAAACCTGTGCTACTCATATTATCCAAGCTGTTGAAAATATGAATATGTTAGAGTTTTAAATACTGAGGAAATTGTTAATAGTGTCAGAACAATATTCAGAATTGCTTTCTGTGATTTAACCCCATTAGATAGCTGTAGAGATCTATATTTAGAACAGTTGGTTGTTGCGATATACTTGTCTTTTTTTTTTTTTTTCTTTTAGAATCTTGAATTTGAGGGGACTTTAAAAGTCATCTATTTTTTAATAAAATAAAATTCCTTTTTATTTTATTAAAAATTTCTATGTACTTGTTGATGTTTGTGGTGCTAGGGATCAAACCAAGAGCCTCACATATGTTAGAGTAAATGTGCTAGCCCTAAATTGCATTCCCATCTTAAAGATCCCTTTTTAATGAAAGCCCTGACAATGAGTCATGCAACTTCTGTTTAGGTATTTTCCTGAGAATCAATGTCATAAAATATACCTAAAGAAACACTTATTTAATAGGGGCAGTTGATTGAGAAATGTTCTTTTTTTCTATCAAATCTTGAGAGTTCAAAAGTAGATTGGGCTAACGTTATGACTCTAATAATGGTCAAATGACATAAAATATGTAGACTGTTTTACCATGGATGACATTGACTTTGAGTTTTGGTACTGTTATTCTCAACTTTTCTCAGTGCACTTCAAAGTTTTTGTTTCACTTATTACTTCTTTAAAAACTTGTTGTCTGGGGCTGGGGTTGTAGCTCAGTGGCGGAGCACTTACCTAGCCCACCTGAAGGACAGAGTTTGATCCTCGGCACCACATAAAAATAGAACAGATAAAATGGAGGCATGCTGTCCATCTACAACTACAAAAACAAACAAACAAAACTTGTCTTTCTACTTGTAATCACAAGAAGCTTTCTAAAACATTTTATCTTGTCACTCTTCTCTTTAAAATTATTTGATATCTTTCATTGTTCTCAGAATAAACATACCATTTAAACATCTAGACTTCTTTGTGATTTGGCTGCCAGCCTCTTTAATTTAGTACCAGTCTTAATTGAATGACCTAATATCCAGCAAACTTTTAATTCTCAGATACTGTATTCTTCTGTGTCTCTGTGCCCTTCTGTACACTCTTTCCTCCCTTAGAACACTTTCATATTTCCTCACTGTTGCTTTCTTTAACTGACTTCTACTTACCTCCACTCTTCATTTGCCATTCTCTGGCTCCTGCTAGCCTATGTATACCTTGTGTCTCTGAAGAACCTTCGTAGGCTTTGATGATAGCATTTATCTCACTATATTTCAGTTTTTGGTTTGCCTCACTCTGCTCACTAGCCTGTGAGCTTCTTGAAGCTAGGGATTGTATCTTCCATTTGTGTTCCTAGCAAGTGCTTGACATACAGTAGGTTCTTGATAAACTTCTGTCAAATAAATAATAGAGACCTACATAGTAAAGTGGAATGAATTTGGACATTCTCGGGTTCAGTTCTAGCTGTGCTGCTTATTAGTGTGTGAACTTGAACAATTTGCTTTAATATCTCCAAAGTTCACTTCCTGCATTTACAAGATGGGAGATAATGTTTCCTTCAGAGGCATAATCTCAGCTAAGGCCAGGAGAGTATTTTTCCCATTTGTTAACCACTGTATCCCCAGTGCTGGTTACTGCCATTAATTTTCTTTTTCTACATCAAGACCTACATATTTACTTGTCTCACAGTTTAGTTTTGTGTGATCTGCCTTGGTGTCACCTCTAGCTGATCTTTAGCAAGTTATGTAACTTTTCAGCTTCTTCATTTTTAAACTGGGGGTAAAAAGAATCATAGTTATTTTGAGAATCAAATAGGATAATTTGTGCCCAGTTCTTAGCATATGATAAGTGTTTAATATATGCTAGCTCTTGATATCTTTTTTGTTTTTTTATTATTAATATAATTTTTTCCTTCTAGATTGCCCTCCCTCCTTTCTTTGCTAAGCAGATTCCTACTTATCCTTTAATACTCTGTAAAGTTCCTTGGCAAAGCTAATTACTTTCCTTCTATGATTCTGTAGTATTTATCAAAGTAGCTACCACTCTAGATTGTTAGCATTTAAAAAAATTTTTTTTGTAGTTGCAGATGGACAGCATGCAACTTTATTTTTTAATTTTGTTTTTATTTTTATTTTTTAATATGATACTGAGGATCAAACCCAGTGCCTCACACGTGCTAGGCATGTGCTCTGCCATTGAGCTACAACCCTAGCCTGATTGTTAGCATTTTTGTCTAATGATATGTAACTTGTACATATTACCAGCACTTAGCATAGGACCTAGCATGTTGTAAGTTTTCAGTAAATATTGAGAAATAAATAAAGATGTTATAGTTTTATGAATTTTCAAAATTTTGAGAGTACACTCTTGTTTTAGTATTGTAGAATTTAGCTTTACTTTTTAGTTTTCTTCTATATTCCCCTTTTTTTTCATTCTTTCCCTGTATCCTTAGTTGTTTCAATTACCTTTATTGAACATTTTTCCTCCTGTTATATCTCCGTTAATGGGAGGTAAGAGTGACAGGTCATGGTCCATGATTTTGTATGGTATTAAAATATATAATTTTTATTTCAGTTTCCAGTAATTTTTCTGATGATGTTTAAGTGTCCAAAATGTTGAGATTTTTGACCATTGCCTCACTTTGGACTGATGTCTTCAAGATCTATCCATAGTGATTGCCTGATTCTCATTATAACTCATATCTGGTTAAACTATAGAAAGTATCAGAACCTGGAGAAGAACAAATGAGTTTAGTTGCTACATAGAGGAGTATGTATACATTTTTTAACTGAAAATTCCCTCTGTAACATATATTAATTATGAGAAACTATTTCTCATAGGATAGATAGAAAGTAAGACTAATTCATAACTATATTGTTTTCAAAGGAACCCAGGATCCATGAAATAGTTTGATATAAGTCTAGGCATAAAGTTTTAATATTTAGATATACTATTTGAGATTTTACTACTATTGAGACATCTGTCTATAACTCAATTTAATCATTAGTGAACTAGCTGTTTTTAGAGTCAGTGTGGTATAAAAGCAAAGAGCATGGACTTGAGAGTTTGACCAGTTATTGAAGTGGGAATATAACCTGAACTATTCTCTTTATTCCTGATTTTGTTCTTATACTTTCTTAGTACTACTTTGCTAGGTCAGTAAATAACAGAACTAGGTTGATGAGCCAGGCCTTGGGACACATGCCTGTAGTTCCAGCAACTTGAGGCATGAGAATTGTGAATTTGCAAGTTCAGGCATAACCTGGGCAACTTAACAAGACAAGTCTCAAAAAAGGTGGTGGTGGCAGGGCTTGGGGTGTAGCTCAGTGGTTGAACACTGGTCTAGCCTACTATGTATGAAGCCCTGGGTTTATGGTTTTTTTTTTTTTTTTTAAAAAAACCCCATAAACAAAACCCCCCAAAAAACTAGGTTGATGAAACTCATCAAGTTTGAGTGAAATAAAGCTTGCCTCTAATATTTGTTGAACCCAAGTAAAATGTTTGTTTATAATAGCCTAAATATTTAAATGTTATCAACCAAGCTAATAAGTTCTTAGGTATGTTATGGTCTTTTATCTTAATAAATATACCTTCATAATGACTTAAAAGGAAGGGTTCAAATTTAGAACTCACAGACTCACAGTTTACAGCAGAATGTGGTAGAGCCCAGCCTCTTCCCGTCATCCCTGGCTCTTTCTGACACCATAAAAATGTCTCATGCATAGGCATATCAACACTCTGCAGGCATTTCCAGAATCCAAGCTATTACACTCCCTGCTCCACACAACTTCCCTTTGGCCCAAGGGTGTTCACATCTGCAGTGTTGTCCATCCTCAAGACAGATGTGGGGAAGAAGCCAGTGCAGACCTTGAAATTGGATTAGAGATATTTGGGAAAGATATTCCAGAGTTATAGGTACCTAGAGTGTTATTTGGAAAAGAGGAGTTGGTGATATATAGGTACATCTGTTTACATGGACTCCTTTCCCAGTGGAAGTGTGTGGCTCAGGGAAGGCCACAGTAGGATTCAGCAGAGATCTTTTTTACACATATGAATATAATACTCAGTGATAAGAATGAAGGAGTGATTCATCAAGGATCATTTCATTCAGTGGATAGTTTCTGAGTACTTACTATATAAAAAACTGCTAGGTGCTAGGACATGATGCTTTGTCCACTAGTAAGGGGATGAGCATGTAAACATTAGTGTGTGCTACATGATGGAATTGTGATTTTAATACCATGTTGGTACAGAGAGGGAAATGATGATTTACATGGAGGAAAAACCTTTTGGAGAAAGTAGCATTTGAACAGGATATGAAAGTTAACTAAGAATAATTGGGATGAACAGGAGTTCTAAATACTGGGGGAGTAGAAGGAAAGACATTTTAGGCAAAGACAATAGTAAGAAAGAGGCATAAAGATGAATAAAATGGTGGAATCAGGAAGTTTGAGGAAAGTGGAAAAATTTTGCAAGACTGTTTAGGAGGAAATCACAAAGGGAGTTAAAGATGAATACAAGTATAGTCATGCAGGGTTGATGGCTTATTTGAAATTTGGAAACCACACATTTGTAGAGGAGCCAGTCAGCATGGTTGGGTAAACCAGTAATGCTTAGCTATTCAGAAACTGACATAAAAAATCTGTAGAATTTATTCAGAATGGGAGAGATGGGAAAGTGATAAGTAAATATGGGATGAGAGAAAAAATATACCAAAGATTCTTAAGGCAATAATTGAAGTCTCAAGTGACTAAAGTGAGGGGAAAAAGCAGATATCTTCAGGAAGAGCTGATAGACTAGAGGTTGCAATAAGCTTGCAGGAAGAGTATGTTTAGAAGAAAAGAAGCGAGAGGGTGAAAAGAATAGGAAGATGAGTTCAGAGGGGACTTAATAGAATGTGAGATTTTGAATAATGATTAGGGCCAAGATGACCAATGCCTAATGGTGGATAAAATGGACTTAGGAAGTTGAGAAGGAACTTCCTTCATTATACTTGAAGCAGTGATCTCTTGATTACTGCTAGTGGTAGAAATTAAGATTAATTTAGAAATTAAAATAGAAAACTAGGCAGTTAATAGTTAATTTTAACAAAAGAATAATGAGGAAGGAAGAAAACTGATGACTGTTTATAACTTTATTTTTTATTTATTTTAAAGTTGTTATTATTATTATTTGGTACCAGGGATTGAAACCAGGGATGCTTAACCACTGAGCCACATTCTCAGTCCTTTTAAAAAAAATTTTTTTTTAGTCGCAGATGAACACAATACCTTTATTTATTTATTTTTGTGTGTCGAGGATTGAACCCAGTGCCTTACACATGCTAGTCAAGTGCTGTACCACTGAGCCATAACCCCAGCCCCTCCCCAGCCCCTTTTTATGTATATATTTTTGAGACAGGTTCTTGCTTAGTTGTTTAGGGCCTCAGTAAATTGCTGAGGTTGACTTTGAACTTGCAATCCTGCCTCAGCCTCTTGAACCATTGAGATTATAGGTATTTCTGCTGCGACCATCTGTTTATAACTTTATATAAACATAATCTTTGTATTAAAACAAAAGATAAAACCTTGTGAAATATCTGAGTAGTTTTTCAGAAAAAAAATTAAATGACATATTCTTAATGTTAGTTTCCTAATGAAGGTTGGACAAGAAATTGAGCTTCACATTATCATTGATGGCATAACTATTTTTTTCCCCTGGATGTTGAAGGAGCAAGGAAGATAGTTTAAAGTATTGAGTCCTAGTCTTTGATTAAAACCTTAATAATTACAAACTAGTGAAGGATAAGAAGTTATAGAGAAAAACTAATGGAGACAATACCCTGATACATCTTTACCAATACTAGTTAAAAAGGGTGAACTAAGGGTTGGGGTTGTGACTCAGTGGTAATGCACCTGGCTACTGCAGGTGAGGCACTGGGTTGGATCCTTAGCACCACATAAAAATAAATAAATGGGGCTGGGGTTGTAGCTTGGTGGTAGAGTACTTGCCTAGCATGGGTAAGGCACTGGGTTTGATTCTCAGCACCACATATAAATAAAAAATAAAGGTCCATTGACAACTTAAAAAAAATTAAAAACAAATAAAGGCATTGTGTCCATCTACAACTAAAAATTATTTATTATATTTATTATTATAAATAAATATATAAAGGTTTTTTTTTTTTAAAGGTGAACTTGAGTACAGTTCCTATTAACTGGAAATGTTCAGGGAAAATGGGGTGTTGGGTTTACCCATATTTGAGAGTTAACTTAATTTTTCTCTTTGTTTAAAATCTTTACAAATGAATTAGATTACATTTCTGCTGTTGTTAAATAGAATATATTTGTAATAATTCAAAATCTTGTGGTATCTCCTTTTATTTTTTTAAACTTGAGTGTTTGTGTTAAATATTGAATGTATATCCTAAGACAAATGAATCGGAAGACAAGTGAATCCAAAGCATGCATTTGAAAACAACTCTAATAGTTTGGGATTTCCCCTTCTCTTTTTCTTTAATTTATATAGATTTAAAGGTTTCTTTTGTTTGAGGGGGGTGGGGAGAAAGTGCGTTTGTTTGTGTGTGTTAATTAGTTAGTGGGAGTAAAATAGGCAACTGTGATATTTACAAAAGTTAGGTTTGACCTTTGGAAACCATGAATGGTCTTGGAAACCTATATATGGAGGAATTTATATTTGATTAAAAGCTTGAAGAATGATTGTGTTTGGGTAACTGTATATAGAGGAATTTATATTTGATTAAAAGCTTGAAGAATGATTGTGTTTGGGTAACTGTAGATGAGGAGAGGAAGATAGTTTAGGTTAGGGAAGCAGCTAGAGGAAAAATAACATAGTTTATGTATGATTTTAGAGATAATGAGGAGATTAGCTTATTGGAGGATCCAAGTTGGGGGAATAGTAGAGTATAAAGTCACATAGGCAGAGTACACTAGATTATGGGAAATTTGAAGATTAACTGGTATAATTTAGACAGCATATAGCAGGCCATGAGGAACCATTTAAAATTCCTTATTAGGTGATTAAAACATGAGATTGATATGGAATTCAATTGATATGCTCTTCTAATTTTTATTGAACCTATACTGTGTACATTATTGTGAATACTGAGAGTACATCAGTGAATCACTGCAACTTGAACTATAGGGATGTTTGAAGCAAGGATGAGCATATTAGTCAGGATTCCCTGAAGGAACAGAACCACAGAAACACACACACACACACACACACACACACACACACATATGTATATATGTATGTATATACAAACACGTAATTATAAACGGAGATGTATTGGATTGGTTTACATGATCTGAGGATGGGTTAGTCCCACAAAGGCCATCTGCTGGCTGAGACCTGGAGGAACCAGTAGCTGCTCAGTTCAAGAAGCTGGAAGCCTAAGAACAAGAGGGACCAATGATGCAGCCCTCGTCTGAAATTGAAGGCCTGGAAACCCCCTGGAAAATAGCTGGTGGGAGTCCACATTGGAAGAGTATAGAAGCTGGAGTTTGATATCTTTGGATAATGGCAGCAGCAGTAGGCACTCTCTTGAGAAGAATTGAATGTGTATTCCTCTGCAGTTTCCTCCTTTTTCTGATTTTTGATCCATCCTAGCCCCTAACCTTTCGGACAGTACTGCACACATTCAGAGCAGGTCTCCTCCCTCATTTTGCTGTTGCACATGCTGGTCATCTCTGAAAACATCCTGCACACCTAGAAGTCTCTTAATCTGGGCATTACCTTGGCATCTCAATCCTATCAATTTGACAGTCCAGATTAATTGTCACAGTGGGGAACAGACAGGGGCAAGTAAAGAGGATGGGTGGGTAGTGATATATGACATCTGAGTTTATGGTGGTAAGGTCCTAGATCAGGTTGGGCTATGATTGGAGAAGGAGCAAATTCAAGAATTGTTGCAAAAGAATCGATACTATTTTAGATACAGTGTATGAAAGACAGGGAAGAATGAAACATGATGCTAAGGTTAAAACTGAGCAGACTGTATTTTAAAATATGTATAGGAAAAAGGAGGTTTGGATACTTAATTTTACATAAAAATATATATCTTTATTTTTCTTTATTTGCAACTAAAAACATTTAAATGTATGAAACAGCAGTATGTTCTGACAATGACATCTAATTTTGTGTGAGAACATTTCAATAACAGTATGTTTGTGCTCCTATTTAAATTTTATATTAGAAAGTGTATATTTCATTTTCAAATTTATTTAGTAATTATTTTAGGGGTGTATTATTACAATTCTTTTGGGCCTTTGGAATGCTTGGATGGCTACGTTCATAGGCAATAACATCTTGGAGACTTAATTCTCTGGAAACTAATTTGCATTTTAATTACTCAGAATTAGTGATCTTATTAGTATCATATTTTTATTAATTGTGAATATTCAGACTTTCATCTGTGCTAATGCTGTGTTCAGTAAACTTTATTTGTGCTGTCTTCAATAAACTTTTTTGTTATTTGAGAGTATTCATATAATTAACTCCTTTACACATTCTATAAGTGTTATTTGTATTGCATTGTATTCTGGAAGAAATTCCCAAACTTATTTGTATAATTTTACAGATTTTTAAAAATTCTGCAATGGAGAAATTTCAGTAATGTTAAAAACTTTTTTATTTTGGTACCAAGGATTGAACTCAGGGGCACTCAACCACTGAGCCACATCCCCAACCCTATTTTGTATTTTATTTAGAGACAGGGTCTCACTGAGTTGCTAAGCACCTTGCTTTTGCTGAGGCTGTCTTTGAATTTGAGATCCTTCTGCCTCAGTCTCCCGAGCCACTGGGATTATAGGTATGCACCACTGCACCAGACTAAAAACTTTTTTTTTAAAGTCCAGTATTTATTTTTTACATTTTTTTGAACATCCCATTATACATCAGTTTTGCTGTTCATGGTTACTTTCAAAATATTCTAGAATCTGAGGTCATGTATTCCCTCATCTTTTAAAAATTGGTGACCCATTTAATTAAGTTGGAAGTCCCTGAGGTGGATGTGGTAGCACATACCTGTAGTTTAAGGCCAGGTTGGGCAACTTAGTGAGACCCTGTCTCAAAAAATAAGGGCTGGAGGTATATCACAGTGGTAGAAAACCCTGGGATCAATTGCCAGTACCAATAGATACATAAATGGATGGATAGAGGGAGATGGACAGTCAGACAGATACATACACACATGTACACTTATATCCCCAAACAACTTGCTTTTATTGGGCCATTCGTAGATCTTGCTGCAAGTTTCTTTAACTTATTTATTAATTCCTTACCTTTTTATATGTGTACCGTTCCTCTAATTTGAGTGACTCGATTTTTTTTGGTAGTGCTAGGTATAGAACCCAGAAAGCGCTCTGCCACTGAGCTCTATTCCCTCTAACTTGATTTTTCATAGATCACATTTGTTTTCAGTGTTACACTTGTTAGGTATAGCTCTTTTTTCTCTAGTTTACTTTTTATTATATTCTTTTATTTTTGACTGTCTTTAGCAGTACTTTTATAATAGGTACCTATTCATTTGCCTTTAATTGGTGGTTTTATAATGCAGTTAGCATTGATTCTTTTGGAGCACTTTTCTGGAACACTGAAAATGACAAGCCAGTATTGTTTAAATCTTGTTATACTCTTAATGGGAATCCATATTCTTAGAGTTGTCCTTGTGGGGACTTTTTTAATGTTAGAGAAATTGATGATAAAAAAATTTCTTACCTAATTTAAAAACTTGTTGAGGATAGTTTCTGTGTGTGTATATATATATATATATTTTTTTTTTATTTATTTATTTTAGTTTGTTAATTATACTTTGGAAAATAGTTTTTAAGGATTTTCTTAATTTTAGAGATGAACTGTTGAAATTACCAAGAGGGGAAATTCAGGTTAAGTAGTGTGGAAGTAAAAGCATAGTGATTAAGAAGTGTGTTACTGATAGAGGAAATGCCTAACTTTGCATCAGCCTACTTGGACATTTCTTAAGTCTCTAGGGCTGACTGCATCTGGAGCAGACACTGCCCTAGAATACTGATTAAAACAAATGAAAACAGACCTCTGACTGTATCTTAAGATTGTTTTTTTAAAAACAGCTTTTTTAATTATCAGTGGACTTTTATTTTATTTATTTATTTATGTGTGGTGCTGAGAATCAAACCCAGTGCCTCACACATGCTAGGCAAGTGCTCTACCTCTGAGCTTCAGCCCAACCCCTGTCTTAAGGTTTAAGGGCAACAGATAAAGATTGTGTCACAGTGTGGCCCCATCAATGTTCATAGCAGCCGAATTCACAATAGCCAAGCTATGGAACCAACCTAGGTGCCCTTCAATAGATGAATGGATAAAGCAAATGAAATACATATACACAATAGAATATTACTCCACCATAAAGAAGAATGAAATTATGGAATTTGCTGGCAAATGGATGGAACTGAAGACTATCATGCTAAGTGACATGAGCCAATCCCCAAAAACCAAAGGCCAAATGTTCTTTCTGATGTGTGGATGCTGACTCACACTGGGGGCAGGGGGTGAGAGGGTGGGGAAGTGGAGGATCACCAGATTGGACAGGAGGGAATTGGGGGAAGGAATGGGATGGGAGTGGGAAAGACAGCAGAATGAATTGGACATAATCTTCATGTGTTCATATATGAATACACGACCATTGTAACTCCACAACAGGTACAACCTTAAGAATGGGAAGTTATACTCCCATGTATGTATGATATGTCAAAATACCTTCTACTGTCATGTGTAACTAAAAAGAACAAATAAAAAATACTGTCGCAGATCAGTGATGCTCATTTGTCCTATAAAGTCTTTTTTCATTTCAGTCACTGTTCTTTTGGTTAACCACCATATAATTAAATGTCTTATCACTTTATGAAGGCACCATTTAACATAATACTAAGTCCTTAGGTCTCCACCAAGGATAGAACTTGATTTGCCTAAAACAGTGATTCTCAAAGTGAGAGCTATAGACTTTCTCAACCCCAGAGACTCTTTGAAGTTTATCTATCAGCTCAGAATTATTTTCATAAAAATATTAATGTCATTTGCCTTTTTTGCCTGCGTTGCAAAAGCACCGATGGTACAGAATTAAACTTGGGTAAAACTGCTGGCATCTTGGCATGATCAAGGAGTTATACCAGATTGGTAGTGGTAGTTATTGTATATCTGCATACTGTGTGTTTGTAGTGAAAAAAAGTAAAAATTTAAAAATCCAGTTTCATTTAAAAATTGTCCTTAATGAAACAGTAAAGATGGCTTTATTGTCTTTATCCTTGACTACATACATGTTTTTTTAAGATTCTGTGGAATAAAATGGGAAGAGTACGTAAAACACTTCTATTGCATAATGAAATGTGATTAGCTCAAGGAAATATATGTTTTTTTGAGTTGCAAGCTGAACAAATCCATGTTTTGTGGAGACCTATTTTTATTTGAAATAACACTGACAAAATTCAGACTTAAGTGTTGAGCAGATGTTTTATCAGAAATAATTAAAGTGAGCCTGTAAACAGCTGATCATATTCTCAGTAATAAAATCTGAATAATGGAAACATAAGCTTGTCAGTTTTTCATATGTAAAGACTTTTCTGATGAGATCAGAGGTGATAGTAGTGATTTTTAAAATACTGAATAAAATGTGCTAACATTTTAAAGAACTTTATTATAAACTCAGAGAATCAATATTTTCAAAATAACCATTGTATGATATTAAGAAATCCACATTCATCTATTCAACATGCCAGATAGACCACTGGGCTTTTTTGTTTGTTTGTTTAAAAAAAAATTTTAGTTGTAGATGAACACAATACCTTTATTTTACTTATTTATTTTTATGTGGTGCTGAGAATTGAACCCAGTGCCTCACACATGCTAGGCAAGCGCTCTGCCACTGAGCCCCAACCCCAGCCCTAGACCATTGTTTTTATAAGGAAAGTTGAACAATACAGTTTCATGGTTCACCTTACAACCAGGTACCTCGTACTCAATTTTTATAGTATGGGAGAAAAATACTGAGCCAGAACCCCAGCCCTTTTTTATTTTATTTATTTATTTTAAAATTTTTTCTTTAGTTGTAGATGGACACAATACCTTTATTTTATTTATTTATTTTTATGTGGTGCTGAGGATCGAACCCAGTGCCTCACACGTGTCAGGCAAATGCTCTACCACTGAGCCACAACCCCAGCTCCTTTTTTATTTTTTATTTTAAAACAGGGTCTCACTGAGTTGCTTAGGGCCTTGCTAAGTTGCCAAGGCTCACTTTGAATTTATAATACTCCTGCTTCAGCCTCCCGAATTGCTGGGATTACAGGGATGTACCACCACACCTGGCTAAACTATTAAAGAGATTTAGAAAGATATTAAAAATGTTACATCCATTAATTTTTTTCTATTTTGTAAAAGATATCTTTCATAAATATGCTCTTTATGTTAATAAATACAATATTTTTATTTTTAGATGAATTAATAATTTTTAAAAAAATTTAACAGTAAATATAATAAGCAAAAGTTCCTTAGATTTGGGGGTCCTTAATTTTTTAACAGTAGGAAGGGATTCTGAAACTAAAAAGTTAGAATACTGATAAATTAATATTTGAAGGGCTCATGTTTATTCATTCTGTAAGAAATAAAGGGTAGGTCTTCAGCTATCTTCTCCAGTTTAGATAAAACTAAAGTTACATATATGTAGTACCAGATTTTAATAAGTTTTGTGTGCATTTGCAATTTTTAAATTAAAGCTTTACTTCTTTTGTTAAACTAGTGAATGTCTTGCTGGGCTATTAGCTCAGTAATGGGCTTATTAAAAATGCCATATTTTTCTTCAGCTTTAGAAGGGGTAACTCAGTATGTTTTTTTTAAATTTTTTAATTTTGTAAAATATTTTTTAGTTGTCAACGGACATTTATTTATTTACTTAGTTTTATGCAGTGCTGAGAATCAAACCCAGTACCCCACACATGCCCCACTGAGTCACAACTCCAGCCCAGTGTGTTTTAAATTATGAGAATACGTATATGAGTGGAGTTGACTGTAATCTGTAGGTGGTTGTTACATACATACCACCCCAAAAATGTTCGTTATTGTGAAGACCAGAATAGCTAATACCTGTGAAAATATTCTGCAGATTTTGTAAAAGATTCTATTAGTATTAGTATTAAGTTGTATAGTTTGCTTCCTCATATAGTGATTAAATTTGTGAGACAGATTGTGAGAAAAGAGGGAAATTAAGTTTAAGGAATATCTCCAAAAAAAGGGATTGCTTTAAAAAAAAAGAATACTTTTTTTTTTAAAAGCCACTTATTTCACTTGATTAATACTCAGTATTAATACTGAATGTTTTAATAGACCAAATAGTGATAATATTTACCAGGTTAATTATTTTCATAAAACAAACATTCTGGTTTCTGGTTTATGTATATTTTAAGTTAGATATGAAAATCACTTAATTATTTCAAAAATTCCATGGTTTTATAGTTATATAAAAAAATTTCAAAAATAGCAAAAATTCTGTATAACTACTTCTAAATTATAGTGACATGATCAAAAGCATGAACATATATAGCAAAATCACTGATGGTGCTTTACCACTATCAGTTAAGCACCAACACAGAACAGATGGTCCAAGAGGACACACAACAGCTTTGCAGTCTGGATAGAAGAGCATAAAGCCATTAAAACTATCAGATTTCTGTTTCTCATATATATTAATCAATGAATAAGACATAATCCTCAATCATGCAAGGACTAAATCTCAGTGTATTAGTGTTGCAAAATTGCTAACTTTTCCTTCATCTTTTTTCCTAATTTAAAAATTGATGTATACAGTGGAAGATAATACTATTACCTGTTTATTATTTAATTGAAATTAATGCAACTTGTCATAAATAGGTCATTTATAAATGTGAAATTGCTCAAGGCTCTCTTTTACTGCCATATTGCATTTAACTTCTGCCTGGAATATTTGAACTATGTTGCTAGGCTGTTTGCCACTAAACCATTTTTCATTTCCATCATATAAAGAGTGAATTGGTCTGAGATTGTGTTACCTTGGAAATAGCTGTGTATGATAAGAAAGGTACTTGTTCACACTGCACATTACATGTGTTCCATTTAATAACTCATTTTTTATTTTAGAAAAAAGCCTTTCCAAAGATACTTTTTTTAAAAAGGTATGCTTTTAAAAAGAGCTTTAAACAACTTTATTAATTATGATTATATATTTTAAATAAATCTTTGTTTAGCATTTAAAATATTAAACAAAATGAAAAGCATAACTATAATTTTTAGAATACTTAATTGACAACAATTATTTTAGAGAATTTTGGAATCCTACTATATTTAGTTTGTTTAAATGACTGCATGGAGGTTTTTTATTATATGTATCCTTAAATACCTTAAAAGACAAGAATGGGGATATTACAGAAGAATTATTTTAGTTTATGCTTAGTCTTATCCATGTTTTATGACTCTGAAATCCCTAGCATTAAATTCAAGGTATAGTATAGTTGTTTTTAAAGTATTTTTTTGTTGTAGATGAATCCAATGCCTTTATTTATTTTTAGGTGGTGCTGAGGCTCAAACCCAGTGCCTCACACATGCTAGACAAGTGCTCTGCCACTGAGCTCCAGCTCCAGCCCAGTATAGTATAGTATTGTTAAATATGCTTCAACTAAATAACAAACACAATTATAATATTTTTACCTAGAAGTAAGTAAAATGAACAGCTTCTTTAGGCAAAAAATTTATTATAGATGCTTTTCAGATCTCCTTAAGAACGTTTTACATAATTAAAAGGGTTTAGTTAATACCAAGGGCTGATAACAAAATCCAGCAATTCACTATTCTTTCTCTCCCCCAGTTCAGTTCCCCAGAGTAAAAACTTAAAATTTTTAAGCAAAAAATTTCCTATCATTTATGAATATCCTATTATTTATATTTAGCATTTATAGATAGATAATATGTCTACTCTGGTACTTATTGATTTATCCTTTTAAGACATTGTCTATTGATGTCCTGATAGTGGCAGATAAGATTTTATACTTTTTATGTCTTTATCTATATTTCTCCATACCCTGTCTTGATACAGTTATCACAAGTTTAGTTGTTAGTAATCAGTATCTCCATTATTATAACTTTGTTTGTTGCCAAATTAGGTATTATTTTTCCTGATGTTACTAAGTGTGTTGATTTGCATAATTTTCTGTAAATTAATCCTTAAATATTCATATTAATCCTTAAATATTTTTCATAGGAGTGGAACTTAGGACTTTTTAGGCAGTTTAACCTGAGGGCAGTTTTTCCTCACATAAAAAGGTCATATCCTTGGGGCAAAAGGACCTGTTTTCTGTGATCCTAACATATGTCAGAGTGACCCTTTCTCATATTAGGCATGCATTGAATGGGAAACCTGAGCTTTGTTGAAAGTTTATTGCTCTCTAGATTCATGCCTAGAATGTTTAGTGGTTATCCTGGCCTCCAAGTGCAGAAAGTTTATGATGATAAATAGACTATGATGTAATAGATAATGATTCTAATGAAGTAGGAACTTTTCAGTTCTGTTTAATACTAAAATAATCTTCAACTAAGTACAAGGTAGATTAGAAACTGAAACTGGAGATTTCAAGTGCCTGGATGTTAGCCTAGTCAACCAAAGAATTTCATTATTTTCCTGGGTTTCTTAATGAGTCTACCAGATCATCGAAGGCCTCTCAGATCTCATGTACTCATTTCAAAGATTTGCAGATACAAAGCAGCACAGTTTTATAAAGGATGTAGAAAACTTTCATTTCAATTTCTTTAAGATTCCTGTTCATTGTAAACCTATTTTTAGGTGTGAAAGTACTTTTCCCCCTCAATTTTTTGAAATGTTTTTTCTAGCTTAAGTTGTATTTTTCATTTTCCCTCCAATTTCTAAAATAATTTCATTTGATATCTTTAATATATAAAAACTAAAATCCTTATGTATACTCAGAATTAATTGTTAAAAGCAGTTTTTCTCAAAAGCTAAAAGAACTTAATATAATACTTAGTTGTTTTTACAAAAAAAGATTTGATCAAACCAAAATTTTAAATTCTGAAATACTGCTAATTCTTAGAAGAGTTTTATGCAAAGGAGACTTTCAGACTCCTAACAACTGAATAAATTTTGAGATGCCACGGGAAAAGTGTTAGACATAAAATTTTAAAAGGAAAAATTTAAAACTTTTATTTGAGGGCGGGGAATGTAGCTCAGTGATCAGTGTTCACCTTGCATGCACAAGGCCTTGGGTTCAATCCCCAGCACTACAAAATAAACAAAAGATTTTCTTTGAAAAAAATAAATCAGTTTAAAGAAAACAGAGAAACCAGATAATGTTGTGTTGTTTCACAAAGATAATATTTACATCTTAAAATTTGTTAACGTGGAAGTGAAATTATAAGCCAGGCAGGGTGGCTCAGGAGGCTGAGGCTGAAGAATTGCAAGTTCAAAGCCAGCCTCAGCAAAAGCAAGGCACTAAGAACTCAATGAGACCCTCTCTCTAAGTAAAACACAAAAAATAGGACTGGGGATGTGGCTCAGTGGTTGAATGCCCCTGAGTTCAATCCTCAGTAATACCCCCCCCAAAAGTGTAATAACAAATATTACACTTATATAACAAATATATTAGGGTACTATTCATTTCATAGACTGATCCAAATTATATGTTGTCATGAAGTAATGGGCTTACACTATGAATGGGTATAGTGTTTTTTTGGTTTATATTTGTAGTGATATTGAATCTGATGATTTAAATACCCACATTTATAATAAAATATCTGTGATGAACTGGTGGGAAAAAGATCGAATCAATTTTAGTTTGGTTACTCACTATGAAAACAGAATTGGAAATATACTCAGATTTTATAGAT
The DNA here is from genome assembly GCF_902686445.1 of Sciurus carolinensis. Classification (NCBI taxonomy): domain Eukaryota; kingdom Metazoa; phylum Chordata; class Mammalia; order Rodentia; family Sciuridae; genus Sciurus; species Sciurus carolinensis. Next base: position 47,827,316 of record NC_062225.1, read on the forward strand.
AATATTGCTGGAACCTTTCTGTCATTCTTTTCTTTGTTTTCCTAAATGATCCTGTAAGAAAAGTCTAAAAGAGAATAAAGGGAAAAACTCTAGGATCCTAAGAAGATTATATCTTTGGACTTCAACTTCCTGATTTATAGTGAAACTAGGTTTCTATAAAGTATTTCTTAGTCTAAATGTTATCAGGGTGTGAATAGGAAGAGTCATGGGTGAGAGGTATGTAAGGGGTTCCAAATATATAATAAAGAAAATAGAAATAAAAAGATGGAAGAGTTCTTGAGAACTAGGGTTTTTACTTAATGCCTCTGATTGCAACTGAAATTTATATAATTATAGGTGAACCAAACACAAGTTGTTCCTACTTGGTTTTCCCAGTTCCAAATGAACTTTTCTCCACCATGAAACCTTGACTAACTGAAGCTTGTATACCGATTAAGTAATATAACTGGTATAGTAGGTACTCAGTATTTCTGTAGCTCACTGACTAAAAATGTACTGGAGTTGATTACATAAGTCAAGATTTTTCCCTTTGGTTATTTGAGTTTTTAACCATGACTTCCTGACCATGTTGCTGTTTGGCTTTGTTTGTCATGACACATGATTTGACTTCTGTGATATAGTCTTCTTGTTTTTATAAGTAACTAGTTCTGGTTGGTGATTTTACTTCAGAGACCCACTTTTCCATTTAAATTCTCATTTGCCTTGGGCTGGTCTGGTTTTATTCATTATTTCCCCTACAGTAAGCATAAATCTGTCACAAGTCATATTTAGCCTGCCTTACTAATATTCTCCCTTGTTCTGCGGATCAAGTACTCTGTTATTCAGCTGATCTCTGAGACAGAAACTTTAGTGGGGAGCACGTATTCCAGGCTGTCAAGTTAGTGATCTTGGAGAATGTCGTCTCATAACTTGTTAGTTCTTTTTAAAACATTGCACATAGTCCTGATCATTTATTTTCAGTGGAAAAGTGGGTGAAGTTCAAGGCAAATGAATATTTCCCAGTTAATAGAAGAGGAAATTAAAATGGTCAGTAAACATGAGATATACTCATGGTTAATATTGTAATCATGGAGTTATCAGTTACAACATAGAAGCACAATTGCTTGATACCAGTAAAATGTAAAATGTTAAAGGTATGTGAGAAAAGGGATTGTGAATGGGAGTGTAAATTTCTACAGCCATTGTGAAGATGTTTGGCAGTGTTTATTAGAAATGAAAATGCATATACCTTATACCCAGTAGTTCTTCTCTTACTTCAGACAAAACTTTGAACATATGATGTATGTATGAGAAAACACTGATTGCCAGTTGCTGCATTGTATTTAATAGGGAAATTTAGGAACAATCTAAATATTTATCAATAAGTCAGTAGAAAACAAGTAGCACACTTCATATGAATTGAGAGCAAGGAATTGGATCCTGCTTGGGCAGGAGGAGACCCCCTTTGGGGAAAGGAGCCATTGGAGGGGTTTTATTTGACCTTCTTGGGGTGAAGGTTGTTGATTTGACCACACATCATCTTGCAGTACTTGACAACACAGGGGTGAAGGTGGGCATAACAGTCATAACAGATCATCATGTTACAGTTGTACTTCTGGGCAAACTGGCACAGGGAAGTCTCAGTGATGCCAACCTGCAGGGGAAGCACCAAGTACAGCAGGGTAGATCTATCTGGATGTTTTCATCTGAAGAGAGTATAGCCATCCTGTCCTCCTAATGTTTGCCCACAAACAGCAGACACTGCTGGTCAGGTGGGATTCTTCTTTGTCTTGTATTTTGGCTTTGACATTCTCAGTGGTGTCACCAGTCTCAACCTTGAGGATGATGGTCTTGCCCATCAGGGTCTTTACAAAGTGCAACTCTGTGTCTGCCACTTGAGAGCCTCGTTGAAGAAAAAGAACAGTTTTAATTTTTTATATGGTAAAAAGTGATAAATATAGCCCACCAAAACAAAAGTTGTTTGAGGTCATCAACTAAGGTTGTAAAGGAGACTCAAGACCTCATATTTGAAACATTGCTGAAATAAAGCACCATTCAGTGTAAACTGTCTAGGGAAGGACCTGAAGGTATTAGGAGTGCAGTGGGCTGAGAGAAGGAGATGGTTTAAGGAATGAGAGGTTTATATTCAACTGTATTCCCTTTTGGGTAGGTGTCAATTTCTTGACTTCTCTGCATTCTTATGTGGAGGATTAAATTCTACGATCCATGGGAAAATACTCAGTCCCAGTGACTGCTTAAGTTCCTTCTTTCTGATATTCTGAACTCAACCCTTGAACAGGGTATCTTGATTTATTATCTGTCATTTAAGCTGGCATCATCTTTCTACAGCGTGGCTTGTTTGTCCCAAGGAGAAACTGGCTCCTACATGCTTATCTTCTGGCCTTAACTTAACCTTCTGTTCTGATGCCACCACTTTTACTTTATTTCCCATTCTTATCCCATTCTTTTCTGCTCCAGTTTCTTCTCCTTCATAATCATTCAGCCCTTTGCTTTTATTGAATCTGCAAAGTTTATCCAATATGAAAGTGCATTATCTACTTCATTGCTTAATTTCTTTGGAACATATACTCATATATCATCTCCATTACCCAGGGAGGATAAATAACATTTATTGGGTTATTAGACCATAGTTGAAATTCTTGATTTAAGTGGATTCATTTTGGTTGAGGAAAATATATATTCAAACCAGGTACAGCCAGACATTTCTGTAATGCCAGCAATGGAAGACTGAGGCAGGAGGATGATGATTTTTAGCACATCCAGGGCAAATTAATAGAACCCATCTCAAAATGTAAAATATAAAAAGGCTGGTGATGTAGCTCAGTGGTAGAGCACCCCTGGGTTCAGTCCTCAGTACCAGTTTTTAAAAGTGAGGTGGGGTGGGTACTAAGATGTTATTTAACTCAGGAGTGGGGAGAGAAAAAAATGAAAATGAAGGTCACTCTCTGATCCAGGTTTCAAATTTATTTTTCTACTGATATTGGACTATCAAATGCATTTATGTTAATTCAAAGCACAGAATAGATGACAAAATAATCATGTCTTTTTGTATCCCATTAATGAAAATGTATATACAATTTTATAAAGAAAATATAGGATTAATCTTGTTTCAATGTATTTTTATGTTTCTATTAGTGCATTATAGTTATACATAATAGTGGGTTTCATTTTGACATAATCATACATGCATGGACTATAATTTGTTCCATTTCATTCCTCAGTACCTCCTCCCACCCAATCCTTCCTACACACCACACCACCTCATTCCCCTTCCTCTACTCCACTGGTCTTCCCCCTATCTATTAATTGTTAGTATAAGTTGGTACTTTATAAGCATATATAAAAGTGGAATTCACCATGGTACAGTCACACACAGCATAGTTTGGTCAACCTCATTCTGCAGTTTCCCACTTTCCTCATCTTCCCCCTTCCCCTTCAACCCCACTCGCTCTTCCACTCCACTGATCTCCCTTCCATTTTCACGGTGTCCTCCCTTTTTCTCCCTTATTTTGCTCTAGCATCCAAATATGAGAGAAAACGTTTGACCCTTGACTTTCTGAGTCTGGCATATTTCATTTTACCATAATGTTCTTCATTTCCATTCATTTACCAGCAAATGCCATAATTTCATTTTTCTTTTTGGCTGAGTGAAAAACTTCATTGTGTATATATACCACATTTCTTTTTTTTTTTATTGTAAACAAATGGGGTACAACTTGTTTCTCTGGTTGTATGCCACATTTCTTTATCCATTCGTCTGTTGATAGCCATCTGGGCTGATTCCATAACTTGGCTATTGTGAATTGAACTGCTGTAAACATTGATGTGCCTATATCACTATAATGTGCTATTTTTAGTTCTTTTGGATAAATACCAAAGAGTGGTTCCATTCCTACTTTTTGGAGGAATCTCCAAACTGCCTTCCAAAGTGGTTGTACTAATTTGCAGTCCCACCAACAATGTATGAATGGACCTTTTCCCCACATCCTTGTCAGTATTTATTATTGTTATTTGTTATTTGTATTTTTGATGATTGCCATTCTAACTGGAGTAAGATGAAATCTCATTTCTATTTGCATTCAATGTAATTGTAAAGCATTTTTCAAATTTCTTACAGTAATCCAAAATCGGAGAGTCAGAGAGTAAATAAAAAAGTCAACAATGATGCTTCACTTAGAATTCATAATCTATCCATTTTGGTGAGACAGATAAAATTTTATTACCAGGTAAGTGTTCCTTTATTTAAATCTTGCATTTTAATAACAACTTACATGTTTACATTGCTGTGCTATTTATAATCACTTGTCAAATAAATATTAAATGCTTAAGTGCTTATTTTAGCCAGGTGCTGGTCTATTTACTGAGATTCTTATGAATATTTAAGATACAAGCAAACACTTCTTAATTATTTAATATTAAAAACTACTGCATTTTATCTTTTTTTAAACCAGTTCCCAGTTTCATGACAATTTGCATAATGCAACACTTTGTTAATCTACTTATGCTTCCAAAGAGTGTGTTTTTTATTGGTTTTTAAAAACTTAAATTTGGTCTGGGGTTGTAGCTCAGTGGTAGAGTGCTTCCCTGGCATGTGTGAGGCACCACACAAAAGATGTAAGGAGCACCACATAAAAATAAATAAATTAAATAAAGGTATTGTTTCTGTCTACAATCACAAAAATATTTTTTAAAAAATCTTAAATTGGGTGTATATTTCAGATTTTAAATATGAGTGTTCTTAAGGCTATTATTATCCCTCTAAAAATTGTTTTGGCTGCATCATATGAATTTTAGTTTGGTATATTTTAAAATATTTATGGGGCTGGGGAGATAGCTCAGTTGGTAGAGTGCTTGTCTCACAAGCTGAAGGCCCTGGGTTCAATCCCCAGCACCACACACACAAAAAAATGTTTATGCAGTTTCTAATTTCTACTATGCTTTATTCCATTTATGAGTTATATAGAAGTATGCTTTTACATTTCCAAACATGGTTTGGTTTTTTTTTTAGCTTTTGAGTATGTTTTACTCAAAAAAAAAAAACTCCATTGAGTATATACCATATTTTCCTTTATCCTTTTGTCTGTTGATGGGCACCTAGATTGATTCCATAACTTGGCTATTGTGAATTGTGCTGCTAGAAACATTTGTATGTTTTTATCAGTATAGTATGCTGATTTTAGTTCAAGTGGTTGTACTAGTTTGCATCTTCACCAACATTGTATGAGTGTACCTTTTTCTCCACATACTCATTAGAAATTGTTACTTGTATTCTTGATGATTGCCATTCTTACTGGAATGAAATGAAATCTCAGTGTAGTTTTGATTTGCATTTCCCTGATTGCTAAGAATGTTGAATATTTTTCATATATTTATTAAAACCAATCATATTTCCTCTTTTGAGAAATGTCTGTTTAGATCATTTGACCCTTTATTGATTGGGTTATTTGTTTGTTTTTGAAGTTAAGTTTTTGAGTTCTTTGTAAATTCTGGATCTTAATCCCCTTATTGAAGAGTAGCTGGCAAAGGTTTTTCTCCCGTTGTGTAGGCTCTCTCCTCATACTCTTGTTTCCTTGGTCTTCATGTCTGTTTTGATACCAGTATCATGCTGTTCTTGTTACTATATCTCTGCACTATAATTTGAGATCAGGTATTTTGATACCTCTAGTATAGCTTTTATTGCTCAAGGTTGTTTTGGTCATTCTGCCATATGAATTTTAGGACCATTTTTCTAATTTTGTGAAGATGTCATTGGTATTTTGATGGAGACATCTTTCATTTGTATAGAGTGTGATGATAAGATTTCCCAATGTTTATTTTTCTGAAATTGCCTTGATCTCAACTTTTTATTTTATTTTATTTTTTTGTTTTTTATTTTGTGCTGGGGATTGAATCGAGGGCCTCACACATGCGAAGAACTTACTCTACCGTTGAATTACACCTCAGTCCACACTCTTGTTCTGGGTAGTTTGGGTATGAATTTCTAGGGTGACAGTTATTTTTCTCTCAGTGCTTTGAAGATTTTATTTTTCTATCTCTAGATTCCTTTTTCCTCTGGAAAAGTTAATTTTTAGACTAACTTTTGTTCTTTGTTAAAGCTTTTTTCTCTTGACTGCAATACTGTTCCAAGTTCTTCATTTTAATACTGTTTCTTCTAATATTATCTCTGTTCATATTCTCTTATTAATCTAATATTCTAAGAAGGCTAGGAATGTGATTCAGCTGGTAGAAGTGCTCCAGCACCACAAATTAAATTAAAGAATAAATAAAATTAATATCATTCAGATATTTCTATTAGATGGATATTAGGCTTTCTTATTCTACCCTCCTTATTTATTAAACTCTCTTTTTATGCTATCGGTATTGTATTCTAATTTATTCAGAACTCTAATTTGCTAATTTCCTTCTTATCTGTGTCAGACCTTCTATTTAACTTACTGATTACATCTTTCATTTATAGAAGGTTCATTTATTTCTTTTTATATCTATTTTTTCATTTTGTTCATTAATTCTTTTGGCTCCTTCCTTCCTTTATTCAGATATTTAAAATTTTTCTATTTTAGATTTTACCTCTGATAATTATATAATCTGAAATATATGGAGATATGGATCTTCCCTTTTTTGTTTTCTGCTTCCTGTTTCTTGTGGTGGTGATAGTGGGGTGTCAATGGTGGAAGAAATGATGTGTCTGGACGTTTTAATTGCAAGCTCATCTCTGGGGAGAACATTATGTGTAGTAATTCTTTGGTGTTTGGGCCAAGGACACATGGCTTCAAGAGATTTGTTTCCTTTCATGCATCCAGTCCTGAACCAGTTTTCATTTAACTGATTTTAAGCAATTTTGTACTTTTTAGAAACAATTAGGTACACCATAGAAAATTGGGGGGAAAAATAGTGAATATAAATGTAGTTCCACTACTAGGATACTACCACTTTTATCACCTAAATAATATATACTTTTAGATCTTTACTTTCCATACTTGTTTATTTATATATTATATTTGTATGTATTTAATTTTTTTAAAAACTGGGACCACATTATTGCAAATCCTTGGGGAAACAATTCTTCTAATCCCTAACAAAGGGAAGTGAGGAGTTGTGACAAAGGTAACTACTAACATATTATCAGAAATTTAATTGAATGTGTACTTCATTGTGATTAAGTGGCAATTCAGACCTTTTCAAATAATCATTTACTCCTTAGCGGACAGTGCTTTCTTTTGTAAATATCCAAAAGTTTTTGATGTCCAAAAATAAGTAAATTATGGTGGTTATATAAAATTGCATAGACTCTTCTAAGTTTTTTTTTTTTTTTCATTCCTGTGAGTGAGGGAAGAATATTGACTATAAATATCAAAGATACTATGTACAAATAAAAAAAGATTAGTCCATTTTCAGAACTGTTGTACAGTGAGTTTTGGTGTCATTATAGTTATGAACTTAAATTTATTAGGAAATTTTTGTATGGTATGAATGTCAGTAATAGCGAAAACAGAAAACAGGTCTATTACCATTAATCTAGTTACTACAGAAAGTAAATACTTTGTAGGGTTGTTTTTTAATCTGTGGTAATAAGCAATATTTGGAGTATAACTAAAATCCAGTAACCAAGAAAACTAGATCCTATGTTTGTTATATAAGAAATGCTTTCTATTCCTTCATATTTTTTAATTGGTCAAATGTTCTTTCCTTTCAAATGCCATTCATTTTATTATTTTCTGTAACCTACTAAAATATGTTGTCTTATTAATTCTTTTCTATTAACAGATAGAATATATATAGTATGATAAATGTAATTATATGCTGACTTTTTAAAATAGCATATTAAAATCTTCAAGCAAAGACAGTCAATTCACGGTATTTTAGTATTAGCATTTTGTTCCTTGTGTGATTCAAGAAAGGGAAATGAGGCCTGACCTTTACCAGTATGCTGTTTGATTTATTACCATGAAGAAAGTTATTATGGATAGTTTTTAGGAAGAAGGCAAACCTAGTTTAAATTATCTTTGAATAATAACTAAATAATGTTTATTTCTGGTATTTATTTGAAATAGTCTTTCTTATACTCTATTAGGAACATGAACTTTAATTCATACAAACTTGTGTATAAATAAAATGCTTTTAGATGGTCAACTAAAATATGATTAATATTCCATTTTATATAGAAAAGTTATACAAAGCCAATTAAAGGAAATTGGAATGAAATTAGTTAATATCTTTCAAGGTATTTCTGCTTTTACTTTTAACATAATATCTGCCAGTTCCTTACCTTTTTCTAATGAATGTAGTTCTCCAAATCTTTCTGGACTGTCTTCATGCCAGAATAGAATTTCTACCTAGTCAGTGAAACTTTGCTTTAATGACCCTGGAAATACTCAGTTTTTCTATATTTCAATACTTGTATATCTTTAAAAGATTTCACCCTTCTTATCTACATTTTTACTCATACTCGTATTCTCTGTTTTTTTTATCTTTAGCACTTCTCCATCAAAACACTTATTATCTCTCAAATATTATCAAAATGTAAATTCTTCAAGAGCAGGGATTTTGTTCACTGCTATTTTTTCAGTTTCTAGAATAATATATGGCAGATAACAGATATTCAAATGTTTGTTGAATGAATGACCGCCCTGATTTTCTCAAAATTTTCTCCCCGTTTATTAAAATTCTTCCATTTCTCCATGCATTTTATAGGCTTCTATAAAATTTGAGCAACAAATTTATCTTCAGTAGTTCATATATATATATTTTTTTTCTTTGACCTGTCAATTAATTTGTTCCTCTTACTAAATCAGATGTATCTTGGCCTCATTTATGTATTCTTTTGTCACTTCTTTAATACTTGTGATTAATATCTTTAGAGCTAAATGAAGTCTGGGAGTCTGAATATTATACAATAAAGCTTTAACAAGAGAAGTCAGTTTTAACCTCTGATTTTTTTTTATGTTTTTATGTTTTTATGTTTTTTTATGTTTAGTACATTAGTACATTTTTCAAGTTAACTTTTCATATTTTTCATGGTTATTTGCTTTCTCATATTGTTATGCTTAAAAGGATGATTTTAAAAAGTTGAATGCTTGCAAAGACTTACTCAGTAACTACTTATATCTAACATGTATTAGTAGTTATGTAGTCAAAGCCAATTTGTAAAAAAAAAAAAAAAATCATGATTATTTCTATACTCTGTTGCAAAGATTTAGTAATTTCATACGATACCCATCCATCCTGAAGTCTGGTACATACATCAAGACCGTTTGTAGCATATCATCAGTATCAGTGGTTGTAATGGCAGACATGATGTGTTCTTCATTTCCTCAAGGAAAAGATGGTATAAACAGAAGGTACATATTCGATGTGTACCTAAGATGAGTAGTTTCAAAGCATTCACTTCTTTCTGAATCATCCTGTGCCTTCAGGATGTGCATATATTCTCGTTAATAAAAGTTTAATAGTAGTCAGAGAAATACTCCAAAGAGTTTATTTATTTATTTATTTATTTTTGTTGTTTCTTTTACCCGAGGTGCTGGGGATTCAAACCTGGGTCTGTGCACATGCTATGCAAGTGCTTTACAAGATGAGCTATCTTCTCACTGTAGTCAGAGAAATAATGATTTACTAAGGAGGTCACTTGTATGAAATGATCATAAGACAGTGTTTTTAGTAAAATAATTAGCTTTCTTAATTTTGAAATCAGTTGACATTTTTAGTTCGATCAGAGAGAAACAACAAAAGGACAAAAAGAATACACATACTCGATCTTTTATTGAGTAATACTATTTCATTTTCTGTCACCTCAAACCTCAGATTTTCAAATAATAAATACTAGAGTAGTTCAACCTAGATAATTTTACTTTGTGAGCAGTAAGTATATCTGATATTACAATTTTAGTTGTTTAATTCGTTAATTTAAAGGTGCAAAAGTTTTACAACCTTGTATATCTTTTCTCATTTATTTTTAAAACAACAGTATAGCATACCTACAAGAGTGTACAAATAATTAAAACTGATTATTATTTTCTCATCATCATTAACCATATAATAACTATTGGGTATTATTTTACAGGAGACTTTGCAACAGTTGATTGTGATGTCATTGCCAAATGTCTTAATCATTGGTAAAAATCCCTTTTCTGGTAAGTATTGAAATTAGTATAGTGTGATGATAATGTCTTATTTTCATGGAATACTATCATGTTTACCAGGAATTTGATTATTTACATTGACTCACTAGGTTTTTCACAACTCTGTAGAAGTTGGAAGTGATGTTCCAGTGTATAGATAGTGTATAGTGCAAATTTGGATCTGGACCTGGTGGCACACACCTGTAATCCCAGCATCTTGGGAGGCTGAGGCAGAAGGATCACAAGTTCAAAGCCAGCCTCAGCAACTTAGCAAGACCCTGTCTCTAAATAAAGTGTAAAAAGGCCTGGGGATGTGACTCAGTGGTCAAGTACCTCTGGGTTCAATCCCTACTACCAAAAAAATAAAAAAAAAGAAAGAAAGCTTAGAATACTTATAAATTGTAGTTAGACCATCACACATTTAACACTGTTTCTACTATACCAAACTGATACATTTTGGTGATGATTATGGCTTTTAGTGTCTCATTATAAACAAATATAGAAGATGGAAAGAAATTACTTTGAAATAGTTCTCCTTTTCTATTTATCTACTATCTGCTCTTGCCAAATTTTTTCGAAGCTAAGGTTTTACTGATAATATGTTTTAATATACCATTAAACTACTGAATGGAAAGTCAGGAAGCAGTTTCTTAGGTCATTTAAATTTTCTTCTTCAAAATTCTTTACCCTTGGGCTGGGGAGATAGCTCAGTCAGTAGAGTGCTTGCCTTGCATGCACAAGGCCCTGGGTTCAATCCCCCTCACCGCCAAAAAATTCTTTACCCTTTGCCATATTTTAAATATTACATGTTCAGAGTTTTTTGTTTTTGTTTTTTTCTTGGTGCTGGCGATTGAACTTGGTACTTTGCATATATTAAGCACACACTCTTATCACAGAGCTGTATCCCTAACCCTCAGAGTTGTTGAATATTTGTGGAAATCAGTATCTACTTGTTTCTACAAAGAACTTAATTCTTAGAGGCTTCATGGTATCCAAATGGAGTGTATTTTCTTCAATCCCACCTCCACTGTCAGTCAAAATAAACCAAAATAAAAAACAAAATCAAGTAACTTTATAGAGAAAGCTATCAATTAATGGATTAGGAGTAAATTTAATTAGTAATTTGATTAGGTGGATTAGGAGTAAGTCTGTAAAGATATTCCAGGATGTTTAATTATGCACATGAAAAAAACGGAAAAAATTTGCATGTAGATTGATATTTTCAATTCCATATTTATTTAGCAAGTCCCTACCAAGTTTTAGGAACAAGGAATATAAACAAATGATCCTTGTTCTGGAGGATCTTGTGGTTCAGTGAGAGATACAGATTACTGAGAAATTGTGTAATAATTAGCATGAAATAGAGATACATACAATAAAGGCACATAAATTATAGATACATTAATCATCCTTAAAGTTGGTATACTAATGAAGGTTGAGGGCCATTGATGATTGGTGGATGATAGGCAGCAGTCCATAAGCAGTCTGCACTTAAAAAGCAGGCGATATACTGGCAGAGGTGGGCGATGGTGGTGGATGAATGGGGTAAACAGCAGGGGATTGGTGGGCAGCCACGACTGCCTCACAGAGAAACAGTATTTCCGCTGCTTGAATCCTGAATTAGGGAGTGACAAGGAATGCAGGCTCCCTCTAATCCGCTTTCTTAGATCTCCTGATGAATGGATCAGGAAAGACATTACAGAAATGTGTTAGAGCTGTCCCTAGGATAATGATTAGTCAGTGGTTCACTATGGCGATGAAGAAGTGAGGGAAGAAAGGCAGAAGGAGTAACCAAAGTTAGGGCAGAAGAGAGTTTATGCATGTATACATTTGAGAGAAACAGTGATTAACATGACTGTTTGTGGCTAGAAAGTTTTTTTTTTGTTTTTTTTTAATGGAAAATAGGAGAAAATGTCTGAAATGAAGGCTGTTCTCACAGACAGTTTAACCTAATAGTGAAAATTCAGCCCAAAGATATAGATATAACCAGATGAATATTTTAAGAAAATCTTCATTGAATGCTATTGAAAGGGGGTAGTCTTGCCAGTTCTATTATAGACTGTTAATTCTTACCCAGCTTGTCATATATATTTATTTTAGCATCACTGTTATAGAGAACAGTAGGCCTGGGGTTGTGGCTCAGTGGTAGAGTGCTTGCCTAGCATGCATGAGACACTGGGTTTGATTCTAAGCACTGCATATAAATAAATAAAATAAAGGTCCATTGACAACTAAAAAAATTTTTTTTTAAATAGAGAACTGTAATAGATACTTAAGGTTCTGACCCTTATGAGCCTACACAGTGGAAATCCATGTAAATTTTGTAGGTAGATAAATCATGTTTGTGTTTCCATAAGATTTCATAAGAAACCACTAAGAGGAGCCAGACCTATTAGAAGCCATTTTGACTGACTTTGTGGCATGTCCCTATATCTGCGTAATTTGGTGGGTTCTTCATTTAGTAGCCTGGTGTAATTTAATTTACGGAAAAGGAGTATTTTCATAGGTAGTATACTTATTATATAAAGCCTTGTAGCATATTTATCTATATTATAACCCTCCAATATGCAGATCCTTGTCCATTTCTTCTTGTAGTACTACATTGCACCCACAGAGTTGCTTTTTTTGAATTGTCAACTATATTTATTTATAGAATTAATCTTTTGGTCAATTAATTGTGAATATTACCTGTAGAAGTGATTCTCCCACAAATGGTATGACTCTACTTCATGTACAACCAGAGAAATAAGTTTTACCCTATTTAAATAAATAAATTATAAAAAAAAAAAAGTGATTCTCCCAATACAGGAGAGTAGAAATAGAGCTAAATGTACTACTTAGTTATTGTTTTTATTTCAGAGCAAGGCACAGAAGAAGTTAAAAAACTTCTTTTACTCTTACTGGGGTGTGCAGTTCAGGTAAGTTTAAATATTTCATATTTTCATTTTAATAACCTCTTTGTTTTTTCAGACTCAATTTCTCAGAGACTAAAGGATTTTTGGGTTTCAAAGTCTGTGTGTTCAAAAATTTTAAATATCTGTATAACCTCATAAGGAGATTATGTTAAAGGAAAATACATTATTTCAAAATTTAGTTATATATTACCATAGTCATATTATTAAAAACCTTCAGGTATTATTATTCTCATTCTGAGACTTCTAGTGGCCCTGTTTTACAAAATTTTTCAGAAAGATGTCTTTAAAAACCTATTTCCCAAATTTTTATGATTTATGTTTTCATTTGTGCATGTTTTAGGAAAAGGGAAGGAGGATTAATAATAAAAAGGATGGGACTGGAATTGTAGCTCAGCAGTAGAGCACTTGCCTAGCATTGTATGAAGCACTGTGTTCAATCCTTAGCACCACATTAAAAAAATAATAATAATAAAAATAAATAAAATAGAGGTATTGTGTCTATCTACAACTAAAAAACAAAGAACACGAGATTCATTTAAAAATAATAAAAAGAAGGCAGCATTTATGAAAAACATGTTAGGAGTCTGGGTTGTTTTAAATTGCCCTTTGGTTAATGATTATCCTAATAATAATAATAGCTATGATTCTTTGAATTCCTACTTTGTGTTATACTTTACATAGGTTTTCTCATGTCTTTTCTCAGATAAAAAGATTAGTGTTTAGATAGGGCAACATTTCAGTTATAAGTTATCCAAATTAGGGCATTTCTCAAAGTCAAGGAAGGTGCTGTTAATAATTACAGTGGAATTGCATGTCTGAGGCAAACTGAGATAATTAATTTAGATTTAGGTCATATTGCTAGCAGGCCCAAGAACTGAGATTCAACTCTGGTTTGACTTCTGAACCATTAATATTGTGTTGACTTTTAATTTAATCAGCTCTTTTTTTTGAATGAAACTATCTCGATTCTTTGTGGAATTAGGTTATTTATAAACAAATGAATAATGAGACCTCTGACAATACACTACATTCATATACCTAATATTGTGCATCCCAGAAAGTGTTAGAAGCTGACTGCCTGGGAGCTGTATTCTTTTAATTTGACACATAGTAATCATATATTTATGTGATATAATATGAGATATGTATATATATATAATGTACATTTATGTATAGATGTAATGATACTATTAGGGTAATTGGCATATCTGTCACCACAGAACATTCATTTATCATTTCTTTGTGTTGGGGATATTCAAAATCCTTTCTCCTAGCCATTTGGAAAGCTCGACTTAATGTTGTCTGCTATTGTTATCTTGCTGTGCTATGGACCTTTAGAAGTTACTCCTCCTATACATTAGCCAAGTCAGACTCTTCTGTTTCTGCCACTAGGTGTTTCCTAAAGAAATTTTTCAAGAATTCTTATATTTGAATGATTATTGATATTTATGACGTATCATTTTGCTTTTCTACTGAAGCAGAGCTGTGCAATAGATATATTTTCTTATAACTTCTTTTATGTATATATATTTAGTTGTAGATGGACCAAATACCTTTATTTTATTTATTTATTTTTATGTGGTGCTGAGGATTGAAAGCAGTGCCTCACACGTGTTTGATGAGCATACTCTACTACTGAGCGCCAACCCCAGCCCCTTCTTATAACTTCGTAATGAAGCATTGCCCCCAAATCAGCTACCATAGTATTACATATTCCTTCTTATTGATACACAGAGCTAAGTGAGGCATAAGGCAAAATTATATTTGAATAGACCTAGCCTTGTAAGGAGCCTATCTTCTAAAATAGTTTAATGTTGGCATGTAATTTAAGCAAGAGGGTATTCTAGAGATCTTAATTTATTCTCTGAAATTTTTATTTAAATATATGAGCTGCTTTATTATCTGCCTATAGACTCATATGATCCAGATTCCTATAATCTGGAGACATAAGGTGGGCACATTTCAAGGTCAGTGGAAAAGAGAGGAAGAATCTTGGGTGGACTAAGGTAAAAAACAGAATTGGAAATTGGGGTGTAAAAGAATAATTATACAAATATATGGGTATAATGATATAAAATATGCAGGAAAATAAAAGTGATTTTGAGATGTTTAGAAAGGATAGGGCACTGTGGAGATAAGTTTTAAGGCTGAAGGGAGGAATTTGTTAATTTTAGTTATTTTAACTTAAGGAGAATAGTTTGAAAAGCTGGTAGACAGAATGTCAGAGAGTGACTTTAGGGAAGCGTGACTAGTCCAGTCAATAGTGCTGTTTGGAAGATGTCCAGAACCCAAAGTAGTAAATTTATTTCAGAATAAAGAAAAATAAATATAGGCCAATTTATTTTTTCACATCAAGAGAGGATACATTTTATCAATTATAGAAACAGTAGAATAAATCTAACATAATTTCCCTATATACACATTTGAAAATACCTAGGTGAATCCCACCATCATGCCCACCCAAAAGAATGAGGTCCTAATTAGAATAAGATATATTCCATGCTTGTATAATTTTACCAAAACAAACAAACAAACAATCCTCAAGGAGTTTAGACTCAGACCATTGTTCTGAACTGTGTCAACATTTAAGGTTTTTATGTAAATGAGGTCATCTTTGATGTGATATGAGCTTAACAAGAAACTTAGAAACCAGTCTTAGTGTATACTTTGTCTTTGTAGTCATAGCAGAATTCTTTTTTTTTTTTTTTTTAACTTGAAAGCCCTTGATACTTGCATCTGTTGTAGTGCCAGAATGGCAAGTCTACCAAGGAAGGAGGAGAGAGCCAGTTT
Source organism: Sciurus carolinensis (assembly GCF_902686445.1). NCBI lineage: Eukaryota > Metazoa > Chordata > Mammalia > Rodentia > Sciuridae > Sciurus > Sciurus carolinensis. The sequence goes on from NC_062225.1 coordinate 47,843,139, forward strand.
TGAAAAATAATGATTTGTTCTATATTTTAGCAATGCTAGTGACTGGATTATTTTACTTATTTTTTAATGCTTACTGCATATCAGGTGCTATAGTAAAAGACAGGCATAGTACTTTTAGAAAAAAAAAAAAGTTCATAAGAGTTTAAATTTTAGAGGCAGATAGACCAAACAGTAACTGTAAGAGTTGATAATTACCATAATGCAAAATATATATTGTTGCATAGAGGAAGTATTAAGTCTGTTTGTAGTGTCAGGGAAGGCCTTTGATGAGTAATATCTGAAATAAGAGAAAATATGGCTTGTTCAGGGAACATAAAAGTATGGCTGGAATGTAGCATTCAAAGAGGAGCAAGCCAAGTGACTAGACTGGAAAGTTGACAAGAATTTGGTCATGAAGGACTGGATTTGCCACTTTGAGTTTAGATTTCATCCTGTAGGCATTTTGGAGCCACTAGGGCTAATAACATCAAATGTGTAGTAATGAAAAGCTCCTGTTTTCCTTCATCTGTGACTATATGAATAATAAGAATTCTTTGTTGATATTGAAGAGCCAAAATGTACTTTTAGGATAAGAAACTGTTAAGAAAAACAGTCTGCCAAAAGTATTGTTGGAATAATTTCTAGTATGTACTATTACAGAAAAAATGTGTTCATTCATCTAGTAGTCAAACAGGTTAAAATCCTAATATATATAGTATGAGATATGTAATAGTAATAAGTGACAAAGATATTTTCCACATCCAGGTCAGTTTTATCTGTTTGTTACATTTGTAATGTGTAGGTAGAAGTAGCTAGATAAATCAAGGAATTAAGTGAACTACAGGGTTGCAAAGATGTTATATTCATAAAAAGAAAGAAGAATAAAAGCAAACATTGGGGAAAATCTTCTTTTGAAGAAAAAATTATGCAATTCTTAAGAGAAAGCAACATTCAGAAGCCACAGAAATAACTTTGAATGTGAAGAATACTAAGGGATAAGGCTTTGGGATTTTTTATTTTTGGATGACTCAGACCAGTCAAGTTGCTCTGGAATTTTTTTCGGTGGATAATACACATCTCCTGATCCTGTTCGGAGCATCAGTTAGAATTTTTACAGATAATGTGGTTCACCATAGCCCTGATACAGTTGGGAGATTTCCTAGGAAAAGTCAGTTTACACAGAAGGAAAAAATTTTGCAGTTTGTTTGGAAATTTCTTTAAGACCATGTAAAATTCATCGTTTTTCAGCAGAACTTAGATATTGGTGCTGACTGTTTAGTATCCAGAAATATTACTTATTTGGGGATTTGGCCAGGTAGTGCTGAAAGTAACTGTCAAGTGTGGTTGGAATAAAATTTTGACCTTTATGTATTACTCCCAGAAGCAAATACGTTGCTCAGTGTGAGAGCTACAATCTATTGTTTACCCATCAGTTTTTGTGAAGCGTCTTAAAAGTTAGCATTTTATAGAAGGGTGTTCAGGGGAGTAAGGAAGAGAATAAAAGGGGAGAAAGAGAGGACAGGAAAAGAGAGGAACTGTGGAATGAAATTGACCAAATTATGCTATGTACATTTATGAATGAATATACCACAGTGAATTTTACCTTTATGTATGTCTGTAAAGTACCAGTTTAAAAAAAAAATGAGGGACTGGGGAGATAGCTCAGTTGGTAAAGTGCTTGCCTTACAAGAACAGGGCCCTGGGTTTGATCCCCAGCACCCAAAAAGAAAAAAAAAAAAAAAAAAGAGTAAGACACTCTTGCTTCTCCCTGGTGCACTGTACTGGGAATTCTGAGTGTTTCACCCTCCTTTTTTAATAAAATTCCTGCTCACTTGCTTACAAAGTAAATAAATAAATAAATAAATAAATAAATAAAAGACCATTAGAATAGAAGGAAGGGATCAGGGGGAGGAAGGAGGGAAGGGAAAGAGGAAGTACTGGGAATTGAAATAGAGCAAATTATAGTTCACTCGTGTGATTATGTCAAAACGAATCCCAATGTTATTTATAATTTAATTTTTTGTAGGTATCGTCTTACTATTTTCCAGTGGTTTCCATTTTACTTTCTCATTAGCAGTATCCAGGTATCTAATTTTCCCACATCAGCATCAGCATTTGTTATTTTTATTTGATAATGATCACACTTTAATAAGGGAATTTTAATTTTTCTGTTTTTATTTTGTGACTTATTTTGGTCTTTGGTAGGATTATAACTTGTTTAGAACTGTGGTTATTAGTGTTCTTATAAGATTTTATTATTCTTTGTTTTATTATTTTCTTGTTCAGTAACTCATTAGGTGTGTCCTTTCCTCTATTTTTCCACACAAACCTCTTTTTAATGTGAGAGATCACTGAGTACCAAGTGAAAAGTTGAGGACTTTTAAGCTCTCTAGTGGCAGATGTACAACTTTAAGGTTAATACAGTTCTCCTTCCCATCCAAATAACTTTTTTTTCCTTTCCCCATATCCCAGCTTCCATATCCATAGAATACTGTGGTAATCTTCTAGCTTAGAAATCAGTTACTGTAACACAATTAAAAGTAATTTATGGACTGGAATTGTGGCTCAGTAGTAGAGCGCTTGCCTGGCATGTGTGAGGCCCTGGGTTCTATGCTCAGCACCACATATAAATAAATAAATAAAATAAAAGATCCATTGACAACTAAAAAAATTTTTTAAAAAAACTAATTGTATGCCCATGACAGTTTGATAACTGTATGTAAAGATAAGAGAGTTTAATTTTAAGTGAAAAAAAAAATGATTTGTTGATGATTTGTTCATAGTATTTTTAGCTACAATAAAAATTATTTATGTATCTATTTTTAATGCCAGACTCTTAAATGCTCTGAAGCTGTAGTAGCCACTAAATTTTCAGTTGCACCAGGTACATTTCAAGTACTCAATAGCTACATGTAGATAGTGACTACCATGTTGGACAGTGCTGATACATAATATTTAGTTTGAATTTATCCAACTTCAAATTTTAAATGTTAATTCTCTTTTCCATCATGATATTCTTATTCTTTACTATCCTTTATGGTTCTATGAAATTCATAAAGAAAGCCTAACCTATTTATAAAATATTCAGGATTCTTAAAATTTTTAGTGTTTGAATTATGGTGAGATTTAGTAGAACTTTGTGTATTTTAAAGATAAAGGGAATTTTTATTGTGTATTGAAAATGTGCTAAAGGGTGAGTTCCTTAAGATAGTAAGAGTGAAGAAACAGTGACTCTGGGGCTTAAAAAAGGGAAGTATACCTGTTTTGTTTAAACTAAAGGCAAACAAATACAAGACAGTCAAATTGGGAACTTTATGTCATAACTTTTTATAATAATACTGCCATATATGCTAAGGGTGTACAATTGGAAAAGTAACTCATAATTCTTTTCTCAAGACCTGTCAAATATTTACTAGATAAAAATTTTTCCTTCCAAGGTCTGACATCCTATTCATATCTAGTAATTGTACATTTCTGGTAATTCAATTTTAAATATTATGTCATTCTGATAGTTTTGTTTTTACAAGAGGGAGAACTTTGTGCACTGGATGAAAATATGTTTGAATTGTATATTAACAGAAATTGAGTACTACAATTTGAATAAATAGACATGTAGAGTATAAATTTGGACTTTGTAAGTTTCTTAATGATCAAAGAGTAGTTTTTCCTTTTCTGAGTGTATTGTCTTCTGGTAGTTCAGTAATTGGCCCAGGAGATTCATCTAAGCTAGGCAAGGCATTGCTGTCTGTTTTGTATGCACTTCTCATTTGGTAGCTGCAAGAATACAGTTATACTTGCAGTTGGATTGCAATATAAGAGATGTAGACAGTGGCAAAGATTAAGATGAATGTTAAATATTATTTAACTATTACTGGAAGGAAAAATTAAGTTTGTAGCTTAATATTCGAATTTTTATAAAGCTTTTAAAAAGTTACACAATAAAGAATTGATGCCTTTATTCCATTTGATTACATGTGCATTTTTTTTTATACATTCTTAAGTTTTGCCCTTGGAACTCTATATTGTGTTAGAAGCAAACCAAGTATTTATTATATTACCTTATAAATGTTGAACTGGGCCACAAAAGTGAATTTCTTTTTATTAAGATTGATAGGATGAAGATATGAGAATGAATTGTAAGCCTGAAGTAAAAATTGCTTGAAATTTTTTTTTTCCCCAAGAAGAAAGGCTGTGTTGTTTGGTGATAGCCAGGGACTGACTGAGCTTTTTGGCTGTATTCCGAATTCTGCCACTGACTCACTGTGTTTTTTGGCAAGTAACTTATCCTCCCTGAAACAAGTTCTTGATTCTTTACTTCTCTGTTTGTAAAGTTAGCATAATAATATTGTACTGACCTCAAATGGGTTGTGTAATGGTTTCCCACTTTAGAACTTGCCAACTTAAAAATAGTATGAATTTTCAGTGCCTTGCTTTTTTAAATAAATATTTCTAAATCATTATCTCTGTATTAAGTGTATTAGATACTTTAAATGTAATATAAAGTCTTTACTATTCAAAGCATATACAACATTTTAAGGATGATACCCTACATTGTATAAATAATTATTCATTTATTTCAGTGTCAGAAGAAAGAAGAATTTATCGAAAGAATTCAAGGTTTAGATTTTGATACAAAAGCAGCAGTTGCTGCACATATTCAAGAGGTAATGACCTATATAAATTTGTATGTTCTTTTTATAAAGTTTCTGGTATTTTTATTTATATGTCTCCTAAAATACTTTGTCACACACAGGATGGTGAACAAGATTGAGATAAAATGTAAATGAATCCTCCTTTTATACATACATTTTTTAAGAGATAGTTCCTCAAGGGCATCATCTTATACGTGGCATGGTGCTAACTACAAATGTACTGTTTCCTTTGTCTGTGAGAACTTAGGGAGAAAGTGTTACTTGAGGAATGAAGTGTATGTCTTTGTTAACCCAGAATGAATCATCAGTAAGTGGAAGAAGCACAAGGTAGAACACAGCTTGTAATTAAAAATATTAATACCTTGATATTTGGTAACATCCATATAAAAATTTAAATCTAGAGTATAATATACAGGGTCAAATAACAATTATTTGTTAATATTTATTTTAAAAACTACTATTTCTGAATCCATGTACTCGTGGACTTTTAATCTTATAAAGGCTTTGTAAAATCAGAATATTAACTTTACATGTTAATTAGAAAAGGGGAAGGAGGGAATTTTGAAAAGACTGAGCATTGGTAGTGTTAGAAATATTATCTATTTAGATAACTTTGTGTTCCCTATATAATATTTTATCTTAGTTAACATTCATAGAGCCCAGATTTCTTTTCAGTAACATTATGTTCAATAGTAAGTTTATTAGTACTTGACAAAATAGTGTTTTTTGTAGTTCCCCTTTACATATATGTTTTACTACCTTTGTGGTTTTATTTCATTTTGAATAAGTGTAAAAGTTGCTGAATTTGCCACCATCCTTGAAAGTGTTATTTTTTCTATTTGTTGCAGAAGTTAAAGCAAAATACCAGAATCATGGCAAGAAATGGAAAGCAAGAAATATTTTCATTCTTTCATTCTTTTTAAAAAAATCTTTATAGAGAGTCCTTTCTCCTAAGATTCTTATGACCATGTCATCTTGAGAATCTACAAAGACTTTTCAAGTATAAAAATTTACATGCAATAAATTTAAAGTCTTATCTAAAGAAAAGTACTATTGATTTTGGTTAGCTGTGTCCAATATATCAATATTAACTTCTCATAGGAATTACTGTGAATTAAATTTTATTTTTCCATTGACTGGAAAATGAATATTAATTCATTTGAAGATTACATTTAGTTTAAAATAATTTCAGTTGTGTTTTCATTAATTTTCAAATATACCTTTATAGGCAGTATATTGGCTTTTCATTATATGACATATATAACATTTGAGCTAATATTATACTAAAATAAAATCAGTATTTAAATATAAACCTTTTTTTATTGTTTATTTTGCTTGCCTTTCTAAAGGTAACCCATAATCAGGAAAATGTGTTTGATCTGCAATGGATGGAAGCAACAGATATGTCTCAGGAAGATATAGAACCACTATTGAAAAATATGGCATTGCATCTAAAAAGACTTATAGATGAAAGAGATGAACATTCAGAGGTTTGTAAATTTCAGTGTGTTAAAGTTTGCTTTATAAGAACAGAAAATAGTTTCAGAAGTTTTCTAGATTTGATACTCTGTTTCTTAGGGAAGGGTAGTAAAATAAGGTCATCCATTGTATCCATTGGGATTGTTTCCAGAGGATACCAAAATCTGTCAATGTTCAAGTCTCTTACATAAAATGATGCAGTGTTTCCATATAACCTACTCATAACCCAACACATTCATGATATACTTTAAGTCATCTCTATGTTACTTATAATTAATGCAGTGTAAATAGTTATTATACTGTATTGTTTAGGGAATAATGACAAGAAAAAGTCTGCACGTACTCAGCACACAGTTTTCTTTTCTTCTCTGAATATTTTCCATCCACATTTTGGTTGAATCTGCAGATGTGGAACCCACATGGAGGGCCAACTGTACTGTTTTTTTTTTTGTGTGTGTGTGTGTGTGCATTTGTGTACGAGAGAGAGAGAGAGAGAGAGAGAGAGAGAGAGACACACCCAGAAACCAGAAAAGAAATATAAGAACCTGTGTGCGTGTGTGTGTGTGTACATTCGTGTACCTGAGAGAGAGAGAGAAACACAAACCAGAAAGGAAATATAAGAACCTCAAATTGTTAGTTAATGAATTACAGTTAAGTTTTCCTTTCCTTTTAAATTAGTATTATTCTGATTTTGTTCCTGTGTGTTTTTCAAATCATCCTCACAGCTCTGGCAACAGTACAGAAGTGTGAAACTGAAAATATAGTTGATGTAAGTGGAAAAATCATTGCCTTGAAGCATAAGAATTTGCTTAAGGTTAATTTCTTAGTTTTATTGCCACATTTTGAAGTTGGAAAAATAAGTATTAATAAAAGGAGAATAACAGGTGTTCTGAATAAAAATGTCCCACAAAGATTTCAAATTTTTGTAGTCAATATTATGAAGTGTGATTTTTTAAAAAAAGAATTATTATAAGCTCCTTTAAAACAGAACTTTGCTTTTTAAAAAGAGTAAAAGTACACTGAAGTTTTTGTCTGCACTCTCTGAAAAAGCAAGTTGAAATTTTGGAGCACTCTAGACTTTAGTGCATGCAGTGGTGAGTATTTTCTTACAGCAGACAAAAATACTTTTCCATTCAAGAGAATGTATAGCTTTGTTTAGTTGTTCCATTTGCATGTGACAGACAGTTTTGAGCTTATTTATAGAGAATTTATAGGATTACTCTTGGGACTAATGAAAGACTACATAGAGGAAATTCCTAAGGAATTCTTTTTCTAAACAAAACTTTCATGCCCCTATAAGAGTATTTTCAGTTTGGTTGAGAATTTTCAATTTTTTAAGCATTAAAAGAGAATTAGGAACTAAATATTTTAGAGCGCTAATTAAATATTTTAAAAAGCTAGGACAGTGAGACTAAAGGAAGGAAAGAGACAAGTCATAAAACATCCCTAATGTATATCGTTTATCCTAAAATATTTAGATCATTCATTTTTTATCTGATTTTTTTTAACCACATACTGTATCTTCTTTCAGTTTTAGTGTCTTTTTACTGGTGTATCCATTATCTAAAACATTCCTCCATTTGTATTTCAAGTTTTTAAAGGTGTGTCAATTGGTGCCCTCCAACTTCTGAGAAGTTACTTTAAAAAATATATACTGTGGTGTCATGTGATTGATGGGCATGTATAATTTGCTTTATCTCATTTACCTGAAGTGATTAATGTAGGTTGAACAAAAATACTTCTCATTGTGTGACTCTGTGGCAAATCTAAAAGGAAGATGAAACATGACATGAAGTGATTGTGTGGAAAACCTACCCGATAAAGCATTTTTATTGAATTACTTTTTATAACAAGGAAAATTAAAAGCAGCTATACTCCTCTTTCAGATATTTGGGGAACAAGTTGCTAGCTGGTTTAAATACATTTCTATGGAGATTCCCCACCCGCCCCCAGTTTGAGCCCACCAATAGACAAATTAGAAAAAGGTCATTGAAAATAATTGTGAAAAATATTAAACAAATATAAAATAGTAAATAAATACAATAATTCTGTATCTAAATATAAATAGTCTATATCTTTATTTTTTTATTTTGCGAGAAGGTTTAGCTAAATTGCCCAGTCAGTCCCTAAACTTGTGGTCCTCAGCTTCCTAAGTAACTAGGATTAGAGGCATGCATCATTGTGCCCAGCCCTAAAATAAGTTCTTATCTATATTTTACTCATAACTTTTTATGTTTTGATTTATTTTTGTCATAATTGTTTCACTTCATCCTAAAAAACTTATTTGATCACTGTTTTTAATTTTTAATTTTTTTATTCTTTTTTTTTTTTTTTTTTTTTTGGCGGTGCTGGGGATTGAACCCAGGGCCTTGTGCTTCTGAGGCAAGCACTCTACCAACTGAGCTACATTCCCAGCCCGAATTTTTTTATTCTTAATGCCAAGAAACAAGTATGTTTTCAGTCTTCTTTTACTGTGTACCCAGTAGGAGACTTTAATGAATTTAGTATGTCTTTACTGTCATTGTTTCTTTTATGCCAGACTTTGTATTGCAAGTTTAATATATACTATCTTATTAAATCTGCATAATAACCACATTTTATAGATGAAGATCTCATCTTCTGAGAAGTTAAGTTACTTCCCAGGTCTGTCTAACTTAAATGCTTGTGTTCCTATCCTCTAGAATGCCTTTGTTTAAATCCATGATTATGCTGAAAACATCTCTAATTCTTTATCTTAATGATGAGTTCTGTGAGTCAAAATTTTGAGTTACATGAGGTTTTATTCTTAGCATTGATGTATTTTTTATGTTCATTCTTTAACATATATTAATAAACACCTGTTTTTTCCCCAAATCTTGTGCTGAAGATTAATAAACACCTGTTTTTTCCCCAAATCTTGTGCTTGGGAGCAACAGAGTGTTATACTGTTTCAAAAAAGGATCAAAGATTCTTACAATCTAATACAAAAGACTTTTAATAAAATAATTAATTGTAATAAAAATTTAGAAGTGATAAGTAGCAAAAGTGATATATATATATCTAAATACTATAGGAATTTAAAGGAAGAATATCTGCAACTGCTAGTTGGAAGGATTAGGCAAAGCTTATGAAATTAGAGTTGTGCTTTAAAGATATTTCCCATCAGATTATTTTGAAAATGTATGAGAGACCTTGAACTACAAGGCTACCACCAATAAAGAAAAGTCAAAATCTAATAATCTTTAATGAAAAATAAACTGTTAACACGGTTTCTTTCTCTCTTTTCTTTTTAAAAACATTTTGCAGCACAAGATTCTTCTGTGCTCTGTTCATTGATAACTGAAAACTCTTGTTATCTCCATTTTACCACATACAAATGATATATGTGTCTTTTGTACTTTCCTTGAGTTCTACATTTTAGTTGAATATTCTTGTGCATCTCTTTTTGTGCTCAGTACTGTGCTAGAAAAGATGAATAAGATACAAAGATAGTATAAGAAATCTTATATCTAGTTTATTGTGAAAAACTCATGTTTGTACCTGAAAAGTATAAATCTAGTGTATAATTAGATACCAGTTTATTTGTGCATGAATCAAATACTTACACCTACCACGTACTGTTGTTAGGAATGTCAGCAAGATCAAAGATGATTGGGATAGTAAGAAAATAAACAACTGAAAGTTTGACTCCAAGTCTGGATTACTGTGGAGATTAATGCCACTATTCACAGAGACAGGAAAGTTGAGAAGGACATACTGGCTAGGCAGATTGGGTTAGAGTCCTGTCAGTGGACATATAAACTACCCTTCAAAAAGTAGCAATAAAGACATTTTTTAATATGAAAAAGCTTTGCATGTATATCTTTGAAGAACAAGGAGAAGAAAACAGTAATGAGAAAGAAATCGAAAATGTTTAAGTAAAGGATATAGGGAGCAAAAAAATGCTTAGAAATGGGGGTGTTAATCCCAGGTGGTTTTGTTTCTTGGGTAAACTGGAAAAGAAGTTATCTGTTGTAAATGATAATATTTTACAGTTGGAAACTTAAGCAGAGAAAAGGAAATATATTTATAACAGTCTTTTGGGGGAAATTTGCCAGGATATCAAGATCTCAATACAGGAATTAATGGATAATGGAAAGAGTTTCATTGGATGTGGATGGCAAAACCTGTAGTAGGGGTGTGTAATTTTTTTTTTCTCTTAGAGCTCTGTCACCTTGAAAAGAAAAAAACTGATGGTAGATAAGGAAAATATTGTTAGATTCAAACTTAAATTTTAATTCCTGCTATACTTATCATTGGCTATGACTTTGGTTAAGTTATTTACTTTATATGAGTCCGTTTCCTTGTGTCTGAAATACCTCTATTGCAGATTTTAGTGTTGTATGAGATCTTGTTTAAGAATTCCCTAATTGGAAAATCTCTAAACATAAAAGAGTGGTCTATCCTCAGACAGTGGCATGGTAGTACTAAATGAAAAGTGAGAGTGACATTTAAGTGCCTATTCAAACTGAATCGGAACACTGGAGTAGTGAGGAATAATCTGTTGGGCAAGAGGGGAAGGAGTTTAATAATCAGAGGTTCAAGCATAGGTATGGTGGCTTAGAAACAGTAATAGTAAAGGAAGCATGCCAAAAAAAGAATAATTGGTTCCTTTATTGGAGAAACCTACATAAATCAAATAGGGAGTGGGCATGGAGTTGAAGAGAGAAAAGGAACTGGTAAGTCATCTTCTGAGGTTTTTCAACATGTATATTAGAATTTGTGAAAGCAGTAGTTGCAGGCAGAGTAGTTAAGACATATTGATCAGGTGCTAAAATGTATACCAATGATAAATGACTTCTGGTAGATAGTTAAACCAAAACAAAGTAATGATTCCACATGGGTGGATAAGACTTGGTGATGAGAAATAAGGATGGTGGTTTCATGGTCCAATGGTAGTAACTTCACCCACTCCGTCTAAAGTGGTAGCACAGTTGAAATTGTGTAGAAGATAATTTGTTTGCTTGAGAAGTTTGAAAGAAAAAATGAGAAATTCATTTAGAATAAGAGAATTTACCAATAAAGAAAAGGAAGATTAAGGGAATGGAAGAACCATATTTGGTTGCATGAGGTATATGTAGCCCTTGAAGTTTAGAGAAGGAAAAGTTGGTTTTCAGAGCTTCTCTAGAAAAGGGAGTAAAGAAAGCATTAAAGGAAAGCAGATTAGAACTAGTACAGTATTGTAGGAGAGAGAGAGCATGATATGGAGTCAAGAGACTGTTACCTGGTTGTATAACCATAGGCAAATCAATCTGTGTGCCTCGGTTATTTTAACTACAGAAGAAAGATTAAACCTTTGAGCTCTTGTTAGTTCCCTCTAGAATGAAATTCTACAGCAATATTGTCCAATTCTGCTGTGATGGCAGTATAGAATTTCTGGACTGTCCAATACAGTAATCACTAGCCACCTGTGACTGTTGTGTACTTGGAATGTGGCTAGTGTGACTAAAAAATTGAATTTTTAACTTTTTAAATATTTAATTAAATAGCCACTTGTGCTAGTGGCTACTGTAATAGACAGCACAGTTCTAGACAAATAATTCATAGGTAAATTCCTTTTCTATGTCAACCTTTCCAACAGTTCTATCTAATCTAATTATTGCAATTGATTTTTTTTTAAAAAGCTAGGGAAGCAAAAATATACTAAATCTCATTCAAGTGTTATCTACTAAGTAGCCCATGCATGAACTGTTTGTTGAATTAAACCTTTTTTTCTTTATTTCTTTTTAGTTATACATGACAGGAAAATGTATTTTGACATATCATACATAACATGGAATTATAACTTTCTATTCTTATGGTTGTACATGATGTGGAATTAAACCTTTAAAAATGACAGCTAAATATGACAGTCTTTTGACCAATGAATTTTTTAAAATATAGTATAAATCTTAGACCCAGTGAATAGTGTCAATATGTTTAGTTTGCTGATATGTAGAATAATAAAAGTGATTATGTGTTTATTTCTATAATTCTTAGACTATCGTAGAGCTCTCTGAAGAGCGAGATGGTCTTCATTTTCTACCCCATGCCTCTTCATCTGCACAATCACCTTGTGGTTCTCCAGGCATGAAGAGAACAGAAAGTCGACAGCATCTGTCAGTAGAACTGGCAGATGCTAAGGCCAAGATAAGAAGGCTTAGGCAGGAACTGTAAGTTGCTGGTTTTCGAAGTTCATTGAATTTATATTGTGACCTAAACAGTATTTCTGGGCTTATAGAATACAGATCAGTGGTCCACCATTGTGAGTCTGATTTTTCACTAGTATTTGTCAAAATGAGAAAAACAGATTCACAAAAGGTTTTCCCAATGTTAACTCTTACCAATTTAAAGGATGACTTTATTCTGGATTTTTTTTCCCTGTCCGTCTTTCTAATGTTAAAATATCATTTCTTTTATAAAATAGTGTCCTCCTTTGGAAAATTGGGGGATGCCTTAATTTTTAAAATTTTTATGTTCCTTGAAATCTGGAATTCTGGGTATCACTGATACGGATCACTAAGTTCAGTTATTTTAAAATTAATGTTTTAAATTATTGGCATAATAATATAAAAACAAATTTTTGCATGTATCTTCTGTGTTAAGTAATTGAGATGCCTAAGTCATTTGTTTAAGTGAATCAAATGTTCTGATTTGGTTAGAGTTGATAACATTATATTTGTTCACCTTTCTAAGATACTATAGGAAAATTGATATAAATGTCATATATACATATCTTGGTGAAACACAAGTCAAATCTCTGCTGTTGATTTTTTATTTGGTACTTTAAAAAGAACAAAGGATTTTTATTTTAGGGACTTTTTCCTCTTCTCTGGTGTGTTCCTGGAATTTAAGCTTCAGAGTGTAGATTGTAAATTTAAAAACACAATATAGCAATTAAATTTATTTAGTGGTAATTTAAAGCAGTTAAAGTGATTTGAATATGCAAGGTAGAAAAAAATATTAGTCTATAGGAAAATTTGAAAACAAAAAAAATACAGCTTTCATTTGTGGACGTCTGCATTATTATGTGTCTATTGAAGTGAACACGCCCAGGATATTCTGTAAACAGCTGCACCAGGAAAATTAGGGAAAAGATTGCTGTTATTAGTTTGACTGGCAGTTAATGGATAGCCTAAACAGTGAACACTAGTTCTTTCCATATAATTTAGCACAATCTTTGCCAGTCTTTAGATAAAGCATGCAATTAGAACTACAGTGATGACTGTGAATTCATTTAACATTTTTCTCTATACTAGAATTTAATTTTTAAATAAAATTTACTTGGCCATGGAGTCTATTAAAATCCCAAACAGGGATTGATGAAATTTGCTTTCAGATATACTTATGGAAAAATGTAAATGAGTATTTTAATGGATAAATAAATATGCCAGATATAAGCAAGTACTTCCAGTAACTAGCACTTCATCAGTTACCTTTTAATATCTTTGTTCTTTGAAAATGTATTTTTTTATGAATTCCTTAGATTATCATTTGTGTCTTTTTATTAGAACAGATTTTTACTAAAGTGAATCAGTCGGCTTCAGAATTCATTATGCACAAAAATAGTCCAGGTAGTTTTATACCTAACAAAAATCATATAATAACTAATGTTAATTAGAATATGCATATTAAGTAATACCATATATGGGTGGTACATTGTAATATAATTGCTTTTATTTATAAACATCTAGAGTAAAAATATGATTTATCATTTGGTTAGAAGAAGAAATTCCTTGTAAATTTCACTTTAATACATTTGTTACACTTTCAGAGACTCCCTTTATTAATGTGTGTGTGTGTGTGTGTGTGTGTGTGTGTGCATGTTGTGTGTATTTTAAAAAAAAATTTTTTTTGGTACTAGAGATTGAACCCAGGGCTCTTAACCACTTAGCCAAAATCCCCAACCCTTTTTATTTTTTATTTTGAGACAGGGGTCTCACTAAGTTGCTTAGGGCCTTGCTTAGTTGCGGAGTTTGACTTTGAACTTGGAATCCTCTGACCTCAGCCTCTCCAGCTGCTGAGATTATAGGGGTGTGCCACCACATCCAGTCCTTAAATAATTCTTTATTTGGTGGGGGGGGCATAGTGAGGATTGGACTTAGGGGGGCACAACCACTGAGCCACATCCCCAGCCCTATTTTGTGTTTTATTTAGAGACAGGGTCTCACCAAGTTCCTTAGCACCTTACTTTGCTGAGGCTGGCTTTTTGAACTTGTGATCTTCCTGCCCCAGCCTCCCAAGCTGCTGGGATTACAGGTGTGCACCATCACACCCAATTTTAATAATTCTGAATGCCTTGTTGAGTCCATGTTTTGAAAGCTTCTATAATATAAATAATATTTTAAAAAGGTAGTCTCTTGAGATATAATTCAGGATCTGAAAATTCATTATTTTAAAGTATATAGTTAAGTGATTTTTAGTTTCTTAGTAGAATTGCTCAGTGACCACCCAATAATTTCAAGACATCTTTATTTTTATAATATTCTAAAATGTTTTTAAAAAATATACCTTATCCCTCTCCCCCTTTTCCCTCAGCTCCTGGCAACCACTAATCTGTTTTCTGCTTCCAAGGATTTGCCTATTCTGGACATTTCATATAAATGGAATCGTATAATATGTGGCTTTCTGTGGTTGGCTTCTTTCACTTAGCATAATGTTTTCCAGGTTCATCCTTGTTGTAGCACATAATTCAGTTTTTAATGATTGAATAATATATACCATTGGATGATTACCCTACGTTTTGATTTTTCATTCATCAGATGATTAGTGTTTGAATTGTTTTCCACTTTGACTATTATGAATAAAACTGCACTTTAAAATGATGAGATCAGCTGCAAATAGTGGTGCATGCCTGTAATCCCAGTTACTAAGAAGGCTGAGGCAGGAGCTTTGCAAATTAAAGGCTAGCCTGGGCAATTTAGAAAGACTCTGTCTCAAAATAAGATTAAAAGGGGTAGGGTCATAGCTCAATGGTAGAGCACTTACCTAGCATGTGCAAGGCCCTGGGTTCAAGCTCCAGTAAAACAACAAAAAATTAGATTGTCAGATTTTATGTTATATATATGTTAACCACAATGAAAGAACTAATTTTTTTAAAAAAGCACTCAACAATAAAAAAAATCTTTGCAAGAAATATTATTAAGAACATGAAAGATAATAACTATTTTTCAGTACCAGGAATTGAACCTAGGGCCCTTAACCACTAAGCCATATCCAAGCCCTTTTTAATATTTTATTTGGAGACAGAATCTTGCTTAGGGCCTCATTAAATTGCTGAGGCTGACTTTGAACTCACAATTCTCCAGCCTCAGCCTTCCAAGCTGTTAGGAATTTAGACCACCGTGCCTGGCTGATAGTAACTTTTTAGCTCAGGAAAATATAAACCATCTAGTAGAAAGTTAGAAATAAGACATGCTCTAATAATTCACAAAATAGAAATTTTAATAGCACAAACATGGGAAAACAGCTTTAGTCTTTCCTAGTATTCAAAGAAATACAAATTAGAATAATAATACAACAATTTTCAGTTGTTAAAATACCTCATATCTAGGTACTTTTATCCTACCCTGTTTGGTGTACTACCCTTTCTGTAGAGCGGTTTCACAGTATGTGTCAAGCACCTTTAAACTTACACTTTTAGAAATTTGTCCTGAAATATACAGAATTTCATGTGTAGTGAGTTTCTTTACTAAATCATTATTTTATTACAATGAAAAATGGAACACACTTAATAAATTGTGGTTGCTCTAGCAAAGAGAGTACTTCTTCACCTTTGAAAATTATGGTTTTGATAAAAAAAAGGAAGCATACGAGGAGTGAATAATAGGTTGTTTATATAGTGACCTTTTATTATTATTAAAGAAGATAATATAGGAAAGTAGAGATAGTGAGTGGAGGCTTACTTTGAGCAGATTTGCTCTGAAGGGGAGATAGAAAAACAGTTCAAAAAAATAATAGAAGAAATTGAAGACATTTTAAGATACATTGTAGAAACCAATTAGAGAAGTCTTTAGAAATCTGTATGGCAAGTAGTTAAGTGTATAATTTCCTTTAGGCCATTGAAAACCCTTATGAGTCTCTACCTCAGATAGTATTACATCAATAAAAAAAAGCTTCCAGCTTAATTGTCTTTGACCATGCAGGGTGAGAGAGAGAGAGAAAGAAGAGGAAGAGAGAGGGAGGGAGACTACATTATGAACTGTGAGAACATTAGTCATTGATATTAGTCTTTGAAGAACATTTAGGTGGGATTTTGATGACATTAGTTATATACATTCCTAATATCTATCTTTGCTTTTTTCCCCACTGGGTTGGGATTATGGCTAATACTATGTTCAACTGGTCATTTAAAAATAATTCATTTGTATTAATGCAAATGATTATCACAGTTTTTAAAAGTATTAAGTTTATTCTTTAATAAATGTGTTTTTGTGTTTATAAGGGAAGAAAAGACTGAACAGTTGTTGGATTGTAAGCAGGAGCTTGAACAAATGGAAATAGAACTTAAAAGGCTGCAACAAGAGGTTTGTACCTGGAACTGTTGTTACATAAGACCACCGAGTCATTAGAAATGGTTTTCCTCTTGTAATTTTTAACTCTGCCCTTAGTATTTTAAATAATTAAGTAAGGTAACCAAGGCTTAAAGAAATTGGTGACTTTTTTAGTTTCTGTCTTCAAAAATAGCAGAGCCAAAAAAAGAGCCTGTTGGGGCTGGGGCAGTTCCAATTCTTTTTTTACATTTGACTTCTGTGGTCTTGGAAGCTGGAATACCTCTACATATTGTGAATTGTGCTGTTTATGTGTATCTCCCTGGGTCTTTGTTCTCTGATGGTGCGTTATGTTGACATATATATGCCAGAATGCTTTTAAGTTTTTATTTTATTTTATTTTTTTTGTCTTCTACTATCAGTTAAAACTAAGTGAAACTTAAAACTGGAAAACTTCTTCCCCAGCTCCTACATAATTGTGTTTTTTCCCCTTATTGATACATAATAATTATACAGAACGGTGGGTTTCACTGTGGCATATTCATATATGCTCATAACATTGAGCAATTTCATTCCCTAGTACCTTTCCTTGCCCTCACCTCATTCCTCTGTTTTTACTATTTTTCTATTAAATAAGATAAATACTTTTACTTTTTTAAATTATACTTTTATTTTACTTAAAGCCTTGTGTTTTTTTGTTTTTGTTTTTGTTTTTTTTTATCTTGAACCATGAGCGTTTAAGAATTTATGTCTTTTAATTATTCTAATTTTTTTTCCATTCGGGGATAGTATATAAGCTCTTTATTTAACAATAAGAGGCTTGGGCTAAGCCCGAACAATTCTTTCTTCCCCCAGCTTCTCCTAATCTGCAATCTTAAATGTAGAGAATATTCCATTTATAGGGTTACAAATTGGGACCTTCCTAGATGAATGAGGCTGAAAGTCCTATTTCTAGATAGGTGGTGGCTGCCATTCTATTTCTTGATGGTAGAGGGATTTTGTTTTGTTTTGTTTTTTAATGCGTGTGTGCCTTCAAAGTGGTTTCCAGCTAGGCGCAGTGGTGTATGCCTGTAATCCCAGTGGCTCTGGAGGTTGAGGCCAGAGGACCAAAGGTTCAAAGGCAGCCTCAGCAACTTAGTGAGACCCTAAGCAATTTAGTGAGACCCTGTCTTTAAATAAAATACCAAAAAAGACTGGGGATGTGATGCAGTGGGTAAGTGCACCTGTGTTAAATCCATAGGACTCCCCCTGCTCCCCCCCAAAATTGTGGTTCTCCAAAACAGCAGTAACAAAAAAAGAAAATTAGAGGGAAAAGTACTACTATTTTATATTTTTGAAGGTCTCTTTAAATGCCTGGTATAGTAGTACACTGCTAGATTCTCTTCTCTTTCTGCATTCAGTCTGTTTAAAGTGTCACATGCCATGTAGCCTCTGGAAAACTCTACAGCACGGTCATGAGATAATGAGAGACAAAAAGATAAAATGCCTTAATCTTTATTTTGAATTCCCTGAAAAGATTTCAGGGACCCAAAGAAATTCCTAGATCATGCTTTGAGAACTACTGTTCTAAGGATTACAATGGGAGTTCTAAGAGATTTAAAATTTGACACAAATGGTATATCACAATATTATCTGAATAGAAACGTTTCTCTAAAATCACTACTAATATGCTTAAGTAATATGGCCTGTCTTTATTATTTTTTTCAGTACTAAAGATTGAGTTTAGGGGTACTCTGTCACTGGGGTACATTCCCAGCCACCCCCACCTTTTTTAAATGTTTTTTTATTTTGAGAGAAGGGCTCACTAAATTGTCCAGGCTGGTCTTGAATTCACAATTCTGCTGCCTCAGCTTCCTAAGTCTCTGTAATCCCAAGTGGCATTACAGGTGTATACAACCACCCTAGGTATCTTCTGTGTTTTTACTGTCTTGTGTTTTAAAGTGAACTTTTTCTACCTTAAATTACTTCTAAATGATTTTATTGAAGTTATTTTAAAATATCTTGAGGTTGTTTTTTTACATTCCTGAATATTATATAAGAATTTGTATATAAATGTGTTTAAAATCCTTTTCTGTTTCTTGGTTTAAGAAAAAAGACTTCAGGGCTGGGGAGATAGCTCAGTTGGTAAAGTGCTTGCCTTGCAAGCACGAGGCCATGGGTTCAATTCCCAGCACCACAAAAAAACAAAACAAAACAAAACAAAAACTTCAAGATTCAATTTACACAAAATTCCCCCTTTAAAATTATTCTTTAGTAAATATTTCAAGGAATAAAATGTTGAAAATAGAAAGTAATATTAGAAAGTATTCTATTTGTTTATATCTAGAACATGAATTTACTTTCGGATGCTCGTTCTGCTCGAATGTACCGTGATGAATTAGATGCACTGCGAGAGAAGGCAATCAGAGTTGATAAGCTTGAAAGTGAAGTAAGCAGATATAAAGAGAGGCTACATGATATTGAATTTTATAAGGCAAGAGTTGAGGTATGTTACATAATTAACCATTCACAATATTATTTTTCTTTAAAAGTGTTATGATTTTCAAAATGCATGGAAAATGCACTTGATAACCAAGGAACTCTAGAAATGTTGAGCAAACAGCATATAACTTCAGTTAATTTTATGGTAGATCAGCATTATTTCTTAGACTTTTACAAAGAGATTTTCAGGCATTTTCAACTCTTTGGGGCTCTTCATTCATTCTTTTACTTAGCATCATAGGTGAAGCAGACTTTTCAAGTCCTTCCCTCATAATCAAAAGTATTTCTCTACTAATCACATTTATCCCAGAAGTGAAAGCAAAACACATTGCTACTTAACTGATTGCTACTTAACTGAGATTGCTAAATTTGGATCAGTGAAGGCTATGTATAGATAAGTAAATTTTTAAGAAGCAACTTTTTGTCCTTTGTATTTGTGGTTCAGTGTTACAGGAATTCGAGATTAACAGCAAGAATTTGACAGTTCTTGCCTCATTTTTTCCTTTCTCAATTAATTTCCTTATTTTCTGTTAGTGAAATCTGAGGAGATTTTTGTCAGTTTCAGTATGAGGATAAGAAGAAAGAAGTATGCAAAATCAAGAAATAAAAACATAAGAGAAAATAGAATACTTTATCCTGAAAATTACCAGTAACTAGCCCCAACAGGACTTCAACACAAAATTCATGTTAATTCTTTGCCAGTTATTTAGATGTACATATGCAAGGCACTTTTAAGGTATTTCATGGATGCCACTGTCATTGTATATTTTCTCTAGGATGTGTAAACCACAGGCATAAAACTTAGCAAGACAGAATTGTGGATACCCATCTTCAAATCACATAGGGGGATTTTCTTTTTTTTTTTC
Source organism: Sciurus carolinensis (assembly GCF_902686445.1). Classification (NCBI taxonomy): domain Eukaryota; kingdom Metazoa; phylum Chordata; class Mammalia; order Rodentia; family Sciuridae; genus Sciurus; species Sciurus carolinensis. Next base: position 47,863,083 of record NC_062225.1, read on the forward strand.
TTTACTTTTATCAATTTTTTTTTATTGTAAACATAGGGGGATTTTTAAGGATTTCCTCAAGATGTTTATATAAATTATTTATTGATAGAGACTTGTTTAGCATTTATGTGAGTGTTAGTTTAAGTCTTGGTATTTTACTACAAAAACCTACAACCTCTCACTTTCAAGTTATATCTCTAAATGGAGAGAAATTTTTAAGTCTATTTCAGTCAATAAAGGAATCCCTGATTCTGTGCAAATTTATTTCTTAAATATCTGGAAGACTGCTTATACTTTGACCTTTAGCCTTGTGATTAAGGAATTTAAATATGCTCCCAACATTTTCATGTGAAGTTGTAGTAATAGTACTCATTCTAATACAAGGACTAAGCATTTTGATTGTATAAGAGCTTAAATTTGCAGAGAGGGGCAGGAAATGAAGCCAAAACACATTGACTGTATTTGTTACTCATTAGTTTTATTCTTGCATAGAACTCTCAATAAGGATGACTTTTACGTTTTAGTTTACAATAAATATTTTTTATGTTCTGTAACTTTCAAAAATTAACAGACATTAGCACATTGGTGATAAATAAGACTTTGAAATGTTTATAGGAATTAAAAGAAGACAATCAAGTTTTATTAGAAACAAAAACAATGTTGGAAGACCAACTAGAAGGAACTCGAGCTCGTTCTGATAAATTACATGAATTAGAAAAAGAGAATTTACAATTAAAGGCTAAACTGCATGATATGGAAATGGTAAGTTTTATGGGGTAGATCAATTACATATCCTCTAAGAAAAATTTATATGATTGATTTCTCTATAATAGGCAAGGATGACTAGAGTCCTTGAGGCTTTAGCAGAAGAAATAGCTAAATAATTTAGATGCTTCCAACTTTGCATACACACATAAGTATGCTTTTATTATAGATGAGTATTATTAAATTTGTCATCTACCTTTCAGAACCACAGTAAATAAGCTATTGTGTAGACATGTCTTTAAAAATGCAAAAATAAATCTATTTGCTAAAATTTAGCATTGGATCAGAATACTTTTGTTCTACCACTGAAACTATACCTACTGTGAAGAAGCATTTTCATTGTTCCCAAAGATCACTTTAAAAGGATATCAAACACCTGATCAATTAATGACCAGTAACAATTATAATAACTGATTATTGCCTTCAAACTATAAAAATTTTGGGGAACTTAAAATTTATCCTCTTATTATTTAGTTTCTAAGAGAAATTATGAATAATAGAACAGTGGCTTGAAATTGTACTGTTTCTTAGCTTTTTTTTCTTCCTACTTCCTGCCAATAAAAAAGGAACGAGATATGGATAGAAAAAAGATTGAAGAATTAATGGAAGAAAATATGACTTTGGAAATGGCACAGAAACAAAGCATGGATGAATCGTTACATCTTGGCTGGGAGCTAGAACAGATATCCAGAACTAGTGAACTCTCTGAAGGTATTCCCAATTTTGTTTTACTTACAGAGTTGAATGCAAGTTGTATTTGTTTATATTTTTGGATATTTGATTGCAGTTCTTTATTTTCCCTAGCTGGAGATATCTTAGAAGGCCAGCTAACTATGATCTCACATAGTAATATATTGATTACACCGTTCAGGTCTGATTCTTAGCTTTTCATATCTTAGAATTCAGTGTTATGTATGACTGCAATAGCAGATTTAATTGGCGGTTTAGGCACTATTTCATGTTAATGTCATAAGAGGCTGGAATGATAATTTATTGATTTCTTTTGAGAAACAATAGTAAATGTTTTAACATTTTATGTATAATATTTATATATTTAATACATAATTACTAGTAAATAAAAAGTAGTAAATGAAACAGAAAAGTTGTATTAGCTGGTCAGCATGTTTTTTGACTATATACAAACTCAAATAGGAAATCAAAATATAATGTGAAGATTCTTATGTGAATATGTAGTTAGGGTAGGAACAGTTAAGGATTTTCATGGCTACTTTTGTAATATTTTTAATTGCCATTATAGGATTATATCTGCTAACCTGTCCAGTCCAACCACTGATGGTTACAATATTACTCTTGCCAACCCTCTAGAAATGAAGAGAATAAGCCCCTCAGACAAGAAATTTTTATAGTTGACTCTCTTTTCCTAGGCTTCACATTGACTTGTCTTTCTTAAAGTTGGGCCTATTTACATACAATACAGTTGCTTGGATTATACATTTGGATATACTATTGCTGACATACTTCATTGAGATTACAGCCGGGCCACTCACATATTTTCAATGAGACTACTTTCATAATTTCTCTTACCCAATATTGGATTATTCTTTGCATTTTGTTAGCAAATATTAAACACCCGCCAAGTGTAAAACATTATACCTAGCCCTGAGGATATAGTGTTGAGGTAATATAATCTTTGAGAGAGTTTATAATTAGATAGTTGTAGAATAATTACTTATACAGATGACTTATCCTATATATCTTTGATGTTTTTCCTAATTTTACATTTGAGAACCTAGTTTGAAATTCTTGCACCACATGTACTGACAATATAAATGATGACATTCAGTCAATGAACTTACAGAGATGAGTTACTTAGAATATTTGTTTAACTTTTTTTTCCCTACTCCTTGGGAATTGAGTTGCAAAGAGTGATTCAAACTAAATGCTTTTTATGAAAGTAGTTAAAATTACAGTTAAGAGCGGTGGCACATGCCTGTAATTCCAACAGCTTGGGACACTGAGGCAGGAGGATCAAGAGTTCAAAACCAACCCTCAGCAAAAAGCATGGTGCTAAGCAACTCAGTGAGACCCTATCTCTGAATAAAATACAAAATAGGACTGGGGATGTGGCTCACTCAGTGGTCAAGTACCACTGAGTTTAATCCCTGGTACCAAAAAAAAAATAAAAAGGGTAAGAGTTTCTTCATCTACGGATGGGGGGCAGATGTTAACTACCTTGTGAAGTAGTTGTGAGGATTGTGAACATTAACTTTGTTGATACTTCAAAATCCTTAGAACAGTTCTTACTAAATAGTAGCTATCATTGTTATCATTATATCACAGTTATTTTTGTAACTGATCTTAACTGGAGTTGTATACCAGATTATTTGTTTTAATGTGGTGTAGTAGTTGTAGTCTTCAAATTATATGAGGTTTTTTTTTCTATAAAATTAATTGTATATGGAAAAGTGCAAAGGAGTAAATTAAAATTAATAATTGCTTATATTACTTTTACATTTCAGAAAACTTGCTTCAGAATATTTCTGTACACATATAATTAAACTTCACAAAGTCAACATGTGTATAAAATTCGGATTCCTTTTTTTACTTAACATTACAACAGACACTCTCCCATGTTGCTAAAAATGTGTTGTAAGCATCCTGTTTAATACTCCATGATCTAACATGAAGCTTCAGTGATGCACAGTCATAGCATTAGAAGTATTAATACATACCATGTTATAATCTTCTTTATTGAAACGTGACTACAAATTGTGACTGAGAGTTGGTCTGACTGAAGCATAAAGAAACAGTATAAATAATGAATAGATCAATAATGAGTAAGGAGATGGTAGAGTCTTGTATCACTGCTGAATGAACCATTTAAAGAACTAGTATTAAATGATATCGCTAATAAGTGGATGATGACACATAATGGGGGGTGGGAAGGGTTAGTGTTGGGGTTGGAGTTGAGTTTAGGGAGGGGGGCAGGAATGGAGGAAGGAAGGACTGTATAGATGGAGGGGAGGGGTGGGAGGGGTGGGGGGGAAGGGAAAAAATGGCAGAATGAATCAAACAACATTACCCTATGTAAATTTATGATTACACAAATGGTATGCCTTTACACCATGTACAGACAGAGAAACAACATGTATCCCATTTGTTTACAATAAAAAAAATAAAAAAATAAAAATATCATACGCAAAAAAAAAAAAAAAAAGAACTAGTATTAGTCTTTCTCAAGCTCTTTCAGAAGAGTTGGAGAGAAAGCTTACAAATTCATTTTGCAAGGCCGCATTACCCTAATACTTGAAAACCAGACAAGAACTCTATAGGAAAAAGAAAATTGCAGTCCAGTATTCTCAGTGAACTTAAGTGGAAAAATTCTCAACAAAATAATAGTAAACCACATTCAGTGGCATCATTAATCATGATCAAGTGGGATTTAATCTTGGAATACAAGATTGTTTCAACATGTGCAAATCAATAAATGTGATACGCTGCATTAATAGAATAAAGAACTAAAACAATATGATCATCTCAATAGACAGGAAAGGTATTTGACAAAAAAATTAAACCTCTTTTTGATAAAAACTCTCAAGGTAGATATAGAAGAAATACACCTCAACATAGTAAAGGTCATAAGTGACAAGCCTGCGGCCACCTCACAACCTAACCAACATTGTTACCCATAACTGGCATGCTGATCCTCTAAGGTCAGGAATAAGACAAGGATGGCCATTTTTACTACTTCTATTCAATGTAGTATTAGAAGTCCTAACCAGAGCAGTTAGGAGAAAGAAAGAAAAGGGATTCATATCAGAAAGGAAGTTAAATTGTATTTGCAGGTGATGTAATCATTTGTATATAGAAAGTGCTGAAGATTTTACTACAAAACTGTGTGAATTAAGAAATGAATGTAATAAAGTTGTAGAATGCAAAATCAACATATTAAACTAGAGCATTTTCATATACTAACAGCAAACTATCCAAAAAATAGAAAGAAATCAAGAAAACAATTCCATTTATAATAGCTACAAAAAAAATCAAATGAAATACTTAAGAAAACCAAGAACGTAAAAGATTGCTACACTGAAAAATGTTTAAAAATTGATGAAAGAAAGAAAAAAAAAAACACTTAATAAAGATATCCTATATCCATGAATTAGAAGTATATTGTCAAAATCCCCATACTAAGCCAGGTGCAGTGGCACACACATTTAGTCCTAGGGACTGGAGTCTGAGGCAGAAGAATCTCCAAGCTCAAGGCCAGCCTCAGCAACTTAGCAACCCTAAGCAATTTAGCTGGCTCAAAATAAAAAATACAAGGGACAGGGGATATAGCTCAATGTTCAAGTATCCTTGGATTCAGTCCCTCCTAATGGGGGTTGGGGAGATGCCTTTACTACCCAAACCGATCTAGAGATTCAGCATAATCCCTATTAAAATTTCAACAATATTTTTCAAAGAAATAGAAAAAAAATCCTAAACTTCTTTGAAACCGTAGAAAATCTTGGATAGAAAGAACAAAGCCAAAGCCATCACACTACCTAATTTCAGAATCTACTACAAAGTTATAGTAATTAGCCAGGGCATGATGGCATACACCTTTAATCGTAGCTACTCAAGAGACTGAGGCAGGAGGATCGCAAGTTCAATACCAACCTCAGCAATTTAGCAAGACCTTGTCTCTAAATAAATAAATAAAACTAGCATAAAAACATGCACATAAATGAATTGAACAGAATGGAACACCCAGAAATAAACCCACACATTTGTGGTCAATAGGTTTTTGACAAACGTGCCAGGAACAAAATGATGGGTAAAGGTAAATAAATGGTGTTGGAAAAACTGAACAGACACATACAAAATAATTATACCCTTATCTCAATCCCTAAAAAATCAAGTGTAAATGGATTAAAGAATTAGATATAAGACCTAAGAGTGTAAACTACTAGAAGAAAACATAGGGCAAAAGATCCATGACATGGTCTGGATAATGGTTTTTGGTCAAGATTCCCAAAACACAGCAGCAAAAGCAAAAAATACACTTACAGGATTACATAAACTTTAAAAGCTTCTGCACATCAAAGGAAACCATCAATAGAGTGAAGAACCAGCTTACAGAGTGGGGAGAATATATTTGTAAAATGTACATCTGATAAAGGGTCAATATCCAAAAGATACAAGAAACTCAACTCAATATTAAGAAAAATAGCTTGATTTAAAAATAGGCAAAGGATTTGAATAGACATTTCTCCAAAGAAGACATACAAGTGGCTAACAGGTATATTAAAAAACTCTCAGTGTCACTAACCATCAGGGAAATGTGAATTAAAACCACAGTGAAATATCTGAAATCTCTTAGGAGGGCAGTTTATGAAACAAAGGATTCATATGTTGGTAAGGATATGGATAAAAGGGAACACCTGCATTCCAGTTGGTACAACCGTTTTGGAAAACAGTTTGGAGGTTTTTCAAAAAATTAAAACTAGAAATACCAGGTGATCCAGCAGTCCTACTTCTGTGTATCTGTGAATAATGAAATCAGTGTGTAAAAGATTTCTGCACTCCCATCATAATTGCAGCATTAGTCACAATAGATAGGACATGGAATCAACCTAAGTGTCCATTAGTGGATGAATGGATAAAGAAATTGTGACTGGAACATTATTCAACCTTAAAAAACAAGGAAAATGTCATTTGTGACAACATGAATGAACCTGGAAGACATTAAGTGAAATAATTCAATCACAGAAAGACAGATGCTGCATGATCTAACTTAATACATGGAATCTTGAAAAGTTTTGTGGTTACCAGAGGCTAGGGGATGGGAAGATAGGGGAGAGATTAGACAGAGATGCAATGTTTTCAGTTAGTTAGGAATAAGTTCATGAGGTCTGTTGTACATCAGTGTTAACTATAGTAAATAAAAATCCTTAGCATACTGGAAAATTACTAAAAGAGGAGAATTTAAACGTTCTCAGCACATACACAAAAAAGTATGTGAGGTAATAAAATATTAGCTTCATTTAACCAAAATGTAATTAAAACATATTGTATACCATAAATACATATAATTTTTGTCAACTAAAAACAAATAACTATATCAGTAAGTAATTATAGCATGAAAACAACTAAAATTTTTATTAAATGAAAATATGAATTTAAGATTAATAGAATTTCTGTAATTATTTTTGTTGCTCTTCTTTTTAACTGAAGAAAATTATAAGTGAATTAGTGATGTCCTAGGTCAAAAAGTTATAGATGCTTTCAAAATAATGCCTATTAATGTTTTCAAGTTTTTAATGTGACAAATGAGCTTGTTTTTTTTCTTGTTAAAATATCTAATCCAGAGTGGCTGGAGCTATGCCTCAGTGACAGATTGCTTGCCTGGTATGTATGAGGCCCTGGGTTTGATACTGAACACCATATAAGTGAATAAAATAAGAAAGATCTATTGACAACTAAAAATATATTAAAAAAAAAAAAACTAATCCAGAGCTAAGTGTAGTGGAACATGCCTGTAATCTCAGTGACTCAGGAGACTGAGATGGAAGGATCACAAGTTCAAGGCTAGCCTCAGCAACTTAGTGAGACCCTGTCTCAAAAAATAATAATAATAAAAAGTTTAGGGGATATAGCTCAGTGATAAAACATCCCTGGGTTTTGTCCCCAGTGTTAAAAAAAAAAAAAAAAATCAAATCCAGGTTGTACTGACTATAATGCTATACTCAAGAATGATGTATATCTAAATTGTTTTTATGCTGTTTTTAAAAAATTTTTTAGATTTTTTAAAATTGTAGATGGACACAATACCTTTCTTTTATTTTTATATTTATTTTTATGTGGTGTTGAGGATCAAACCCAGTGCCTCACACAAGCTAGGCAAGTGCTCTACCACTGTGCTACAACCCCAGCCTCTCTATGCTGTTTTAATATCATTTATAAGATGGAACCAGATTTACAAAAGGCTGATAATAGAAATGGAAATGGGAAAAAAGTAGGTTTGAGAATAATTTCATCAAGTCTAGGGTATATATACCACGTTTTTCTTTTCTCTTACCTAAATGAAAAAAGTGGTGTATTTTCAAAATTCAATTTTATTGCTTCATTAGTTGCCAGTTAGAACAATATATCCTGTAAGTTTTCAGTTAAATCATCTTTTTCTTCTTTTTTCCTGATTTTTTATTAGTGCATTATAGTTATACATATTATTGGGGTTGTTTTGACCTAATCATTACAAGCATGTAATATAGTTTGTTCCACTTCATTCCCCAGTATTTTCCCTTTCCATTTCCTCTTCCCTCCTCCTGTTCCTCTTCCTTTACTCTGCTGTTCTTTTGATTGAGTAAATGGATTCCCAATCAAACTAAAACAAAAGAGACTTGGGAAACTAATGGAATTGTGGTATTATCCAGCACACTTTTTTAAAAAGTATTTTTAGTTGTAGATGGACACAATATCTTTATTTTATTTACTTATTATGTCATGCTGAGTATCGAACCCAGTGCCTCACACATGCTAGGCAAATGTGCTACCCTGAACCACAACCCCAGCCCTCCAGCAAACTTTTAATAAAAGATCAACAACGCGATGAATACAACAAAAGCCAGACATAAAAATTGAGGTTTTCTTTTTTTGAACTATAGGGTTATTTACTGTATGTAATACTTAAGACAATGTAAGAAAATGTATATTTAAGAGGTATATGCTGTGTGAGTATGTTTCTTTGCTTTTTACCAAGAAAGTTTTAATAACACAAAATAGACCTGGAAATACTCTACAGTAACTTCAAACATTTCACTTCTTGGAAGTCTAGGATTTTAAAAAAGTTCTACGTATCATATTTCACTTGTAATTCCTTTTATATTTTTGAGATGTGGTCTTACTATGTTTTTCAGATTGACCTTGAACTTCTGGGCTGAAGTGATCCTCCTGCCTCAGCCTATCCTAATATTTTTGCATTAGCAAATTAGAGTATTATAGAACCCCCTCCCATCCCAAGTACAGAGGATTTAACCCAGGAATGCTCTGCCACTGAACTATATCCCCAGCCCTTTCTATTATTTTTTATTTTGAGACAGGGTTTCTCTAAATTGCCCAGACTGATCTTGAACTTGCAATCCTCTTGTCTTACCTCCAGAGTTGCTCTGATTATAGGTGTGTGCCACCATGCCCAGCCTACTATAGGGTTATTTTAAAAATAATTATTTTGGCTTACTGAAGAGCATTTATAGAAGTAAACACCAAGTTTTCTTATTTCAAAATATGTAAAGCTAAAATCTGCTAAAAGATGCTTTCTCTTGGCAAAACAGATTTATTCTCTGCTCTTAAGTTTAACATGAATTCTTTTTTTTTTTTTTTTGGTTCTGGGGACTGAATCCAGGGGCACTTAACCATTGAACCACATCCCCAGCCCTTTTTTATGTTTTATTTAGAGACAGGATTTCCCTAAGTTACTTAGGGACTCACTAAATTGCTGAGGCTGACTTTGAATTTGTAATCCTCCTGCTTCAGATTCCTGAGCTGCTGGGATTAGAGGCAGGTGCCACTGTGCCCAGCCTTAAATTTTTAATTTGGAAGAAAATGACCCATGTATACTGTCTTGACTTTCTCCATATCATATTAGGATTCCTCTTTTAATTTTTGAAGGTGTTGTGTAAATATGCTTTATATTTCTTATTTGGGTCACACAGTGACCTTGCAAGATTGCCAGGCAGTACCTGTATTTACAAAAGTAACCTAAAATTCTTTGAGAGTGAAGTTAATTGGCCATTGTCAAGTGGTTAATTTCTCATGGAACTAGAACTGGTGCTTTCTACTCTTTTTTAGTACCAAGGATGTTTGACTACCCTGGCGTTTAAACAATGTTGTTTAACATTCATCCCCAGCCATTTTTTAAAAAATATATTTTATTTAGAGAAAGGGTCTTGCTGAGTTGCTTAGGGCCTCGCTAAATTGCTGAGGCTGGCTTTGAACAAGTCTTCTGCCCTAGCATTATTGGGATTATAGGCATACACCACTGTGCCTGACTCTTTTTACTCTTTTAGGGCTATATTCTGTACATTAAATGTTGCATGTTTAACTGCCTTTGTCTGGATTTGTTTCATTATATATAGCTTATTATATAACTTAATTTTTATTGATTTTTTTTATAAAGTTAAAAACCAAGTGTCCTGGGTTTGGGGCTGTATAGCTCAGTAGTAGAGTGTTGGCCTCACACTTGTGAGGCACTGGGTTCAATCAACACAACATAAAAATGAATACAGAAAAAGATATTGTGTCCATTTATAACTAAAAAACAAAAAAAAGTATCCAATGCATTAACATTCAACATTTTTTATATAAAGTGTAAACATAGTTTTACTAATGGCATATTTTTCAATTTTATAGCACCACAGAAATCCTTGGGCCATGAGGTGAATGAGTTGACATCAAGTAGATTATTAAAGTTAGAAATGGAAAACCAGAGTTTGACAAAAACTGTGGAAGAGCTCCGGAGTACTATGGATTCTGTGGAAGGTAACACCTCCAAATTTCTGAAAATTGAAAAAGAAAATCAAAGACTAAGTAAAAAGGTAAATAAGTTTATTATAATGTTACTATAGATATTAGATGTAAGTATCAATAGACAGCATCTTTGACACAACTTAGCACTCCTAAAAAAGGGTTTCTTACTGTATTCCATGACAAAATGTTCTAAGTTCATCTTCTACATTTTTTGTCCCAGACATGGAAATAGCTGTTTCTCTAAAAAGCCTTTTTTTTTTTTTTTTCAAATGGGAAATGGTATTTAGAGACCATAATTTATCATCATGAAACCTGAATTTTAATTAGGCTTTAGCTGAACAGAAATATTTAATTTTGTAGCATTTAGACCCATTAATTAATTTTTGTATATATTTTTGTGCCCCAACACACATAAGTTTGCATAAATAAAATCCTTTCCTAAAAAGGTTTTATGTGATATTCATTATGATGTCCTGAAACCATGTTTTGAGAACCACTGCCTTAGATTATACAAATATATTCCATGATTTGCTTGCAAAATTTTTACTGTTTTAAAATATTTTTGGCGGTGTACGCCTGTAATCCCAGTGCCTCTCAAGGCTGAGACAAGAGGATTGTGAATTCAGAGACAGCTTCAGCAAAAGTGAGGTGCTAAGCAATTCAGTGAGACCCTGTCTCTAAATAAAAACTCAAAATAATGCTGGGTATGTGGTCAGTGGTTGAGTACCCCTGAGTTCAGTCCCTGGCAATAAACGAATGAATGAATGAATGAATGAATGAATGAATAAATAAATTTATTTTTGTATTGATTGTATTTAATCTATTGACCAAATAATCTTGATAGCATCTGGCAACTGATATAATATTAAAGTAGAAAATGTCATTTAGAAATTGGAGCAGTTGTATGTTGGTTATCACTGTAATTGAAGCCTGTAAGGTATAGTTACATTTTGAACTTAGCTTTGGAATCTAGTAAATTCTTAATGATTCTAGCAAGTTTTGGTCAGTTGATTATATGATAGAAATTTTTTGTAAATTTAAATGTTTTGTTTGAATCCCATTTATGTAAACCAACAGATGAGTTTAATTAACTATTATTCGTGTATTTCCATTTATATTGGGAGAACCAGATTAATTAATTAGTAATAACTGTACTTCCTGAACATGTAAATTAATGTTGAATTGAATTATTCAGTAAAATCTGACTTGAAGCTAGGTATAGGGGCACATGCCTGTAATCCTAGCTCCTCAGAAGTTTAAGACTAGAGGATTGCAAGTTGAGGCCAGCTTGGGCAACATAGCAAGACCCTATCTCAAAATAAAAGTAAAAAGGAATGGAAATGTAGCTTGGTGGTAGAATACTTGCCTAGAATGTGCAAGGGCCTGGGTTTAATTCCAAGCACATAAAATTTTTGTGTGTGTGATTTGATGGTTTTTGAGATACTCCTTGAAAATTATATTCTCTGTGTAGTTATATACCACTGTTAATAAGCAGAAACATTCAGCTTGTTCTAGAGTTCATTATTGGTTTTTTTTAGTTGTAGATGGACACAGTACCTTTATTTATTTATTTTTATGTGGTGCTGAGGATCAAACCCAGTGCCTCACACATGCTAGGCAAGTGCTATACCACTGAGCTATAACCCCAGCCCTAGAGTTCATTATTGAAATAAGAATTTAACATTTAAACCTAAAGTGGCATATTTCACAAAGTCTATGTTAGTAAACTTTCTGTTGCTGTGACAAAATGCCTGAGGTAAACAATTTATAAGAACGAAAAGTTTATTTGGGCTCTGGTTTCAGAAGTTCCAGTTCCTGGTAGGTTGCCTCTATTCCTTTTAGGACTGTGGCAAGATAGAACAAGGTGGTAGGGAGCACATGGTGGAGCAGAGTTGCTCACCTTATAGCAACTAGGAAGCAAAAAGAGAGGGAGGAACTGGGTTCTCAATTATCCCCTTCAAGGGTACACCCCAAATGACCTAACTTCTTTCTACTAGGCCTACCTTGTAAAGGTTCCACCACCTTCCAGTTGCTCTATAGGTTGGCAGCCAAGCCTGTAATACATGAGACTTTGGGGAACTGTGTAGATACAGGTTGCTGTGCATTTTCTTTTGCTCATTTTTAAAAAGTGTCTGATTTGAATATTTTATATAATAATATTATCATAGTTTGGAATATTTTAGATTGAAATTGCTGTCCCATACTTATTAACCAACAATATTATTTTATCTTTAAAATATATCAATCAAAATAAATTTAAATCAGCTGGGCATGGTGGCACACATCTGTAATCCTAGCCATTCAGGAGGCTGAGGCAGAACAATTGAAAAAGTTCAAGGCCAGCCTCAGCAACTTAGCAAAATAAAAATATAAAAAAGACCTAGGATGTACTCAGGAGTAGAGGGACCCTGGGTTCAATCCCCAGTGCGTAAAATAAATAAACCTAAAATAAAAGTGTTTGCTGTAGTTTTGTTCAACCCTTTTTTTCCTTTCCCCCCCTTTTTACTTCTTGTTTTCTCATTAAATTTATACCATTTTTCATCTCTTCCTTCATACTTTTTATTTTCTTTTATTTTTGTTTATTTATTTTCTCTGCACTGGGGGTGAAACCGGGTGCTTTACCACTCATCTACATCCCCAACCCTTTTTTTTTTTACATTATTTTTAAATTTTGAGACAGGGTCTTGTTCAACTGTTGAGGCTAGCCTCAAACTTGCAATCTATCTGCCTCAGCCTTTGGAATAGCTGAGATTGCAGGCATACACCACTGCACCCAGCTCCTTCATGCTTTTTATATTCTCTTCCTCTTTGCTCACTGAAATTCCATGACTATAATTAAAATTTTATATTACTAATCCACTTAAGCTAAGAGAATCTTTCAGTAAGATTTGTATAATCCTTATGTAGTGTGTCATTATGATTTATTCAGTTCGATTTGTCTTTGTGTGTAGAAATAGAAATTTGCACTAAAACATGCAGAGGATAAGGAAGATAATCATGTCTGCATATTTTATAAGCTATTAAAATTAACATGGGATGCAGCTAATTTTATATACTAAATTCTTAAATTTCACCATTTAGATATTGAAATCAATCATTATATTTTGTTCTGATATGTTTCCTAATTTGGAAAATATTTAATATGTTATTTTGTGATTTAATTTTCTCTAGGTTGAAATTCTTGAAAATGAGATTATTCAAGAAAAGCAAACTCTTCAGAATTGTCAGAATTTAAGCAAGGATCTAATGAAGGAGAAAGCTCAGCTTGAAAAAACGATTGAAACACTTAGAGAAAATTCAGAGAGACAGGTTCATAAATTTCTTACTTAAGCAATGTGTTTAAAAATATATTAACAAAAGTTTTAAAGTATATGCAAATGTTTATATAACATTAAAGAGAAGTATTTTAGAATTTTTTAGATTTAAAAATTAACTGTAGTAGGCCCCCTCTTTTCCACAGTTTTATTTCTGCAATTTCAGTTACCCATAGTCAACCACAGTCCATAAATTTTAAATTGTGTGCCATTAAAAGTAGTACGATAAACTCTTATGCCATTCCTTTCCATCCTGCCTGGGATATGAATCATCCCTTTGTCCAGCATATTCTTGTTATTATGTAGTAGCACCTCCATTATCAGATCAACTTTCCAGTTGTAGTATCACAGTGCTTAAAAAATTCAGGTAACCCTTATTTTACTTAATAGTGACTCCAGATTGCAAGAGATGCTACAAATTCAGATATGTCAGAGAAGTTGTTAAGTGGTTCCATTAAATATAAAGGTGAAAGTTTTTGAATTAATAAGGAAAGAAAAAAATACACTGAGATTGCTTAGGACTACAATAAATTATTATTAATCCCTTATTGGTTAAATGGTTAACAAAACTTTATCTTAGGTACGTGGATATAGGGAAGAAGAGTACACTCAGGGCTCAATACTGTGGGTATTGGGGGTCTTGGAACGTATTCCCCACGGATAAGGAAGGACTACTGTGTAATTCTTCATTTTCTATATCTTGTATTTTAAGAAAGGTGAAAAGAAAACTTAGAATTTTTTAAATTGCCTGTGTGCTTAATAATAATCTAGCATAAAATTTTGCAGTACCTGTGCCTTCAAATGTCTGTGGAATAGAACTGCAGATTTTGAAATCTGAGTGGATATGGAGAAATGCAGCTGTACTGTGACCTTATTTAAAGAGGAAGAAGCATGGCAGCCGCAAACATCTTGAATACTGTCAAATTTGCTTTTAAGTGTTTATTGGTCATTCTTATTTTTTAGATCTTAGGAAACTGAGAACTGGAATATATATCTTAGGAAACTGAGATCTATCTTAGCATTTTGAAATTTTTAGTTTTTACTTGCTTCTTTTATATCATCCAGGTAGTAGTCCTGAGACCACCAATAAAAATTCGCATTTCTTTAGGGCACAGAAAAAAATTGTACAGCTAAGTATGAATCTGTACTTTTACAAGTTTCATAGTAGCATTTAACACACTAAGTTTTGAGACCCATTATGTTAGGCTATACTATAAATTGGATGAATTAGTTATCAAAGGTTCCAGGTAATTTTGTTATTTAGGTGTTTACTAATTGGAATTTTTAATTTTTTTAGGAATGAATGTACACATATACACACATATATAAGCAAACATAATGTGTATGTATTTACTGAGGACCCATTAGGTATAGGCATTGCAAAAATGATTACATGAAAGTAAAACTTCCTGTCTTCAAGGAGGCGTGTTCACATTATTTCATCTATTTTATATCTGAATTTGAAGCATAAACAATCTGAAACAATCCGAAGATTATTTTGATTAATGCATAACTCTTACTGCATAATGATAAATGCCTGTATCTTAACCATTCATTTAGATTGTCCCTAAAGACATGAACTTTAATAACCTGACAGTGTATATACAAAGCAGTCTTTCTGTAAATATTGTCAGAATTTAAAGTAAGACATAAATTCTGTACTCCTTTGTTTTTTCCCCTGTTCATTTTTAGAAGGTAAAAATTATGTAATTGAGAATGTTTGCATTTTTGCTCATTATAGTTTAAATTTTTCTTTTGTATTTTTAAAAATTAGGTTAAAATATTGGAACAGGAAAATGAACATCTGAATCAAACAGTGTCTTCCTTGAGGCAGCGCTCCCAGATAAGTGCTGAAGCAAGGGTGAAAGATGTAGAAAAAGAAAATAAAATTCTCCACGAATCTATCAAAGAAACAAGTAGCAAGTTAAGCAAGATTGAATTTGAAAAAAGGCAAATTAGGAAAGAATTGGAACATTATAAAGAAAAAGGAGAACGAGCTGAAGAACTTGAAAATGAGTTGCATCATCTTGAAAAAGAAAATGAATTGTTACAGAAAAAAATAACTAATTTAAAAATTACTTGTGAAAAAATTGAAGCCTTAGAACATGAAAATTCAGAACTAGAAAGAGAAAACAGAAAATTAAAAAAAACATTGGATAGTTTTAAAAATCTTACTTTCCAGTTAGAATCCCTAGAAAAAGAGAATTCCCAACTTGATGAGGAAAACTTAGAACTTCGAAGGAATGTGGAATCTTTGAAGTGTGCTAGCATGAAAATGGCTCAGCTACAATTAGAAAACAAAGAACTGGAAAGTGAAAAAGAGCAACTTAAGAAGAGTTTGGAGCTCATGAAGGCATCTTTCAAGAAAACAGAACGCTTGGAAGTTAGTTACCAGGGATTAGATACAGAAAATCAGCGGTTACAGAAAGCTCTAGAAAATAGCAATAAAAAAATTCAACAATTAGAAAGTGAACTACAAGAGTTAGAGATGGAAAATCAAACACTGCAAAAAAACCTAGAGGAATTGAAAATATCTAGCAAAAGATTAGAACAACTGGAGAAAGAAAATAAATCATTAGAGCAAGAGACATCTCAATTAGAAAAAGATAAAAAACAATTGGAGAAGGAAAATAAGAGACTCCGTCAACAAGCAGAAATAAAAGATACCACGTTAGAAGAAAACAATGTGAGGATTGGAAATTTGGAAAAAGAAAACAAAACCTTATTCAAAGAAATTGGTATATATAAAGAGTCTTGTATTCGTCTAAAAGAATTAGAGAAAGAAAACAAGGAGCTTGTGAAAAGAGCAACTATTGATATAAAAACTTTGGTTACATTACGTGAGGTAAATACACTTACCTAAATTTAAGACTTGTATTTTTTATATTTTTAACTCAAGATTATTGGATACCATCAGTAATTTGCATCATCTTTTTTATGGTTTAGTAGAATTTTGGAATTAAAACTAGAAACAGCTTCCAGGTTTCCTACTTTTATTTAGAAGTACATATTAATTGTATTTTTAAAGATTTGCAGTAATTCCTCTTTGCTGCTTAATACTTTAAGTCTTGAGATTTATAATTTTTAATAAAACTTACCAAATGGGTAGGGAAAAAAAGATTTGCAGTAATAAGATAGCTTTGGGGTATCTGATTTATACATTATAATTTAAACTTTGTTTTCAAACTAATATTAAAATATTTGATCAAGAAGCTCAGGCTCTCACTAAATGCTAAGTATAATAGGAAACATGATAGATACTGTTTATTGAGAACCTTGTGCCAAGTACTGATCTAAGTACTTGGATGTAAGTATTACTTAACATGTATATATATAGCTTTTATAACCAATCCTTATAGGTATTATCTGCACTTTTCATATTAGAAAACAATTTTTAAAACATTTAGTAACTTAGGATTACACAGCTAATAAATGGCAGAGTTGAATTTCTAGATTCAAACCCAGATTTTTCAGGCTACAAAACCCCTGTGAGCCACATGAATTTTGAAGAGCAGGAGAATGCAAATCAGGTTCAACTTAAAGGTCAGCATTAAATAACTGATTGTTGCTTGGATTTGTGTATTAAGAATTCTAAAATTTTTAAGTATATTGGCATTGTGTCCTGTGAAACATGGTTGGTGCAAATCAGTAGATAACATGTTTGGTTCTTTTTTTCCCTTCCTGTGCAATATGATATGTGATAACCTTTTAAGTTCAGTTAAAACCTGCCTTAGCATTCTGGCAAAAAGTCACATTGTGCTGTCTGTTTCCCTAAGGAGACTTTGAGAAGGACCTTTTCAGTTTTTTCTTTCTGTTGTTCTGTAGTCTTACTTGAACAACAAGTTCCTTGTGCCTGAACTGCTAAGATCGTTATCTAGTTCTTCAGGTCAATATCTTAGACCTCGTCTACTAGAAGAGGTTTTGTAGTGGTGGAGGAGTATCGTATCCAATATATATTCATAGGAAGAAGTAGGCACTAAAGTTTTGGTTCATTAAATACTAAATGGATATGTGATTTATTTATCCTCATAATTGCTCCTTTTTAGTTTTTAACATTAGAGTTTAAGAAGCATTAGCACAAGAAGAGAAGGGAAAAGATTGTTTCAACTGAGTTATAATTTTGTTGCTTAAGTATTTTTTAATGATGAAAGGATTCAGTGACAACATTTCTGTCTTTCCTGGTTCAAATTATGTGTATTTCTGGATCATAGTAATTAGAATCTTGGCTGACTTTCTAGATATTTATGTTCTTGACACTTAAGTGAGTTGTGCATTCCTTTTGAAATAAGGATTTGGTGAGTGAAAAATTGAAGACTCAACAAATGAATAATGATCTTGAAAAATTAACTCATGAACTTGAGAAGATAGGGTTAAATAAAGAGCGACTCTTGCATGATGAGCAAAGTACTGATGACAGGTGAGTGAGTACTAAGTCTGTTTAGCAAACAATTGGAATTATTATTTTGCCCAAACATTAATTCCTTCCTGTACTAGGTACAGAAAACATTTATGTATTTCATCATTTCTGATCCCTTTGTTCCCTTACAGAAAGTTCTATAAGAAAAAACAGGCTGGGGAGATAGCTCACTCAGTAGAGTGCTTGCCTTGCAAGTATGAGGCCCTGGGTTTGATCCCCAGTACTGCAAAAAAAAAAAAAAAAAAAAAAAAACAAAAAAAAACACAGAGACAAGCTAATAGAATATAAGAAAGAAAAAATTATAATGTTATTATATAAATGCAATGAAAAGATAGAAAAACAGGATACCACCCAGGTAGAAGATCAGGGGATATAATCATCTGTGAAAGTAGAACAAAACAACAAATAGAACTCCCTGTCAGGAAATGTACACACAGTTAAGTAAGTTATTTTTCATTTTAATCATGTGCTTAAGTACCTCAGGTTTTTTTTTTTTTTTTAGCCCCATCTTCCCTGCCCCAGTTCTTTAATTTATTTTGTTTGCCAAAATGTGAACTTAAAAGGAATTGGAGGAAAAGTATGAAACAAAAGAAAATATACTGAAAAGTAATTAAAGTATAAAAATGATATGGAAAAATGAAAGCTTTACAAACAGTATAGGCAATTACTTCATATCCCTTTAATGTTAAAAATTATCAATATAGATTTAAAGAAAATTTCTATTCTTCCATGGAAATGACAGTCTATCAGCTAGGGTTAATCTCATTTTCAAGTAGTCTAATATCCAGCATCCAGTGGGCTGTATGATTCCAGACAGAACAGAAACTTATATCATTAAAAATATTTTCTTTTTTCTTTTTTCTTTTTTCTTTATTCAGATGCTAGGGATCCAACTCAGGGCCTCAAATGCTTGGCAAGCTGTCTTAACATTGAGCTACACCCACAGCCCCAAGAATATTGTTTTATATAGATTAGATTTTAATTAGAACTTTTATGGTAATATAATTTATATTTTATGATCTACCCATTATTACTGTTCTAGTATTAATATTTTATACTAACATACATAAAAATATATACAAATTATGAAAAAAATTATGCTTATTAAATGGGATTTGCTAATGTAATTTTTAGAATATTAAAAAAAAATACACTTTAAAACAGTTAGCTCTACCATAACAGAGAGAAGTAGTTTTTGATATTTTTTTTGTCAGTTCAAGTCAGACAATTATATTGTGTTACCATATGGCAACACTATAGAAATTTATCATGTTGAATAAATACTACAGGTATTTCATGAGGAAAATTTTTTTATTTAATCAGAAAACTGTCAATCTAGGTGGATAAGGGTATTTGTTGAACTGAAATTTTCAGGAAATGAAATTGAAAGCGATTAATAACTATGATTATATTTAAGGAAAACAGAAAAATGTCTTAAGCCACCTAACCTGCTTCTTTCTCATGAAGTAAGCCTTTATGTCACAAAGAAAAGAAGAGCTCAAAGACATAAATTTCTTTAACCTTTCATCTCCATTTTGGAATTTATGTACATCAGTTTCAGATGATGCCTGTAATTCCTTTATAAGTCTAGTCTTCCTAATGTTTTTTTTTCTGACCTTTTTGAAGATTAGGTATTATTAAGACATTTGTCCTATCGAGGAATATGTAGGCTCATTGTGAATCAAATATATAAATAGGTAAAACACAGCAGAGCTAGAGTTATAAACAGACATGATCATTCTTGACTTTCAGCAGCTCTTCATCCTATCTTCTCTTTCAATATAGTTGTTTCTTAGAGTTAATTTTCAGACCTCTTACTATTAATTCTGTGTACTTATCATTCCCAGATATCCATCATCTCACATGAGATCTTTTTCTCTGCTTTAGTGTACATTATTGTCAAGATCACCCAGAAGTAACTCAAATATCACAAATTCAGCATATCCAAAATCAGATTCAAAACATTTCATTAAGAGTTTTTGTTGACTCAAGTCAGTGCCAAAATGAATGAGATTTGTTCTCTATAGTAAGTGAACTTAAGATCTGAACAGAAACTACATACATGCAAATTAATTATAAAATGTGATAAAATTTCACATATATATATATATATATACATATATATATACACACACACACACATATCCTTTAGCTTTTTATTTGGTTTTATCTTTGTCTTCAGCAACTTAAATATAAGAAATAGATTAATCATGATCTTTGGCTTATGATACATTCTCAAATTGTGTTCATGTGCCATCCTTTTTGTTAAAATCCATTTAATAATTTAATTATTCATGATTTCATCATTCAGAAAGGCAAATAGAATATTTGACAGTCACATATATTTGTCTCTTGGCATCTTGTATCACACATATGTTATTACCTTTTTCACTGTGTCTACTCTGTACTCTAAAGACAGTCTTCAGTGAATTTTATATCTTAATTGTTCATGTGTCCTTGTATGAATACTGTATTTTACATATTAATATCATAGGCAAATATTTAATGATATAATGAATCCATTTACTTCCTTTCTCTATCAATTTTAGTCTTATAAAACTGAAAGGAATATTTTGGGGAACTAGGTTTTCCAGATTCCTTTTTTAAACATTAATTACTGCTTTTGACAATCCAGGTTGTAATCTCGAACTATGTTCACTCACTGATATTTGTTGGTTAATGACAGGGAAAGTTTTAAAGGGGGAGTGGGGCAGTAACAGGAACTTAATTGAATTTGCCTCTTAAAACTGAAAGAATTTGGTAAGACTCATTTATTTATGGCAGCAGTATTTGTGGTCATAAATTATCTTTAAAAATAATTTTCTCCAGTGATGGACTATGTTACTTTTGTACTTGGATAGTAGGTACAAACTTTTGGAATCAAAATTAGAATCCACTCTTAAGAAGTCCCTTGAAATAAAAGAAGAAAAAATTGCCGCTTTAGAAGCTCGATTAGAGGAATCCACAAATTATAATCAGCAGTTGCGTCAAGAACTTAAAACAGTAAGTGATTTTTCTTGGAAAGAATTTTAATTAATTTTTTTTCTAAATATTTGGACAGAAAAATATAAAATAAAATGCAGACATCATTTTATTAATATTTAGTCTGTTCTTTCATTCTAACTTTATCAAGTAAAATTGTAAGTTCCTTCTGAGAGTTTTCTTAAATAGATCTTTATTATATGAATATCCTATAATTTATTCAACCCAATTTCATGTATGTAATATCCCTCATGAAGTTGGAAACCTCAGAATTGTATGGATGGGATGAAGAAGAGGCAGGCATATTTCACTGAGGAAATTCTGAATGTGATATTGGTACTTCAATCTGGCATTCTTTTCCTATTGAGAATACAGGTAAAATTTTGATAGGCAAAGATATAACTGAGAATATGAAGTAGAAGAAAATCGTATGTATGGTATAAGAAAAGCCGATTTCATAAATGAGTATTTCTCTATATCTGTTTTCTTGTGACATTTGTAATTATCCAGTGAACTCACATTGTTATCCCTAAGTGTATAAATTTAAATGTAAGGGGTCTGTCCATTCCATAGGGTTAGAGGATAGTTCTGGTTTATTCTTCTTAAATGTTGACCTTTTGGTCTTAATGGGTGTCTTAAGATAAAAAAGGCAAAAATACACAGATTTGAAAGGAAGAAATAAAAATGTCTTTTTTGGGTGCTAGGATTTTAACTCAGTGGTACAGTGCTTGCCTAGGATGTGTGAGGTTTGATTCTCAGCACCACATATAAATAAATAAAATAAAGGTCCATTGACAGCTAAAAAATATTTTTTTAAAAAATGTCTTTATTCACTTTTGATATGATTTTATTCACAGAAATCCTGAGAAATGTACAGAAAAATCTCTGTAGCTAAAGTAAACTTCTCACTGTCACAGAATAATGGTCAATATCTAACAGTCTATTGTATTTCTATATATTAGCAATGAAAAGTTAGAAAATGAAATGTTTTTTAAAAAGCACCACTTATAGTACCATAAAATAACACAACTTCTTAGGGATGAATTTAAGGAATTATGTTTAAGAATTTCATACTATAAATTTAAATTTTAAAAGAAATTTAATAGAAGCATGTAAAGAATACCTTAGTAAACAGAAAGGAGTAACATATTCATGAGTTGGAATACTGGGTATTGTTAGAATTGCAGATCTCCCTAAATGAATCTCTTGATTCAACATAATTCCAATGAAAATCCAAATAAGATTAATATATAAGTTAAGAATCAGATGGTAGAATAAGACAGACATTATTACCCTATATATGTATGAAAATACTTTTAAAATAATAAGTTAAAAAGAATCGGATTCTAAAATTTATCTGGAAATATTGACCACATGTTAATGAGAATTTTAAACAGCTGGAACTAACATACTGTTGGAAATTTAAGATGGTGTAACTAATTTAGAAAGTTTTTTATGGCATTTTCTCATAAAGTAAGACATATACTTAGCCTATGAAATGACAGTTACTTATGTTTATTCAAGGAGAATAAAAACATAACTGAGGGCTGGGGTTGTGGCTTAGTGGTAGAGTGCTTGCCTGGGTTCAAATAAATAAATAAATAAATAAATAAAATAAAGGTCCAACTACAACTAAAAAATTTTTTAAAAATAACTGAATTTTTATAATAACTTGATCTGTCATATTTTATTTTAAAAACTGGAAATAACCCAATGACCATCAACTGGTAATTGAATAAGCAGTTTTGATATATTCATAAAGTAGAAGACAACACAGCAGTAGAAAAGAAACTACTGATGCATTCAGCACATGGATAAAACTTAGAAATATACTAAGAAAAACACACACAAAAGATTATATACTGTGTGATTTCATTTACATGGAATTGTAGAATAGGCAAAACTAAATTTCGGTGAAAGAAATCAAAACAGTGGTTGCCTAGTTATCGGTGATCTTTCTAGAGTGATGGAAATGTTCTGTCATGGATTTGTGCTGTTCTCAAAAATCACCAAATTTCACTTAAAATCTGTATATTAGTAACTATATAATATAAACTATATAATATAATATAAATTGTACTTTTTTCTAAAGATTACATTTTCTTTGGGAACCATTAAATTGAATTCATAAAACCTAATTCACAATACTGTTTTAATTAAGCTTTGACTAATTTTTAAATTAACCAAATTATTTTGCTACATTATTTTATCTTTACTCAGTTTATTCATTTCTTGTTTGAACACAAACATTTTAATTAACTGTACATAAGGTAAAGGAAACATTTTTATCTTATTTTATTTTATTATTTTTGTACTAGAGATTTAAATACATGGGCACTTAACCACTGAGCTACATTCCCAATCTCTCTCTCTCTCTCTTTGAGACAGCATCTCACTAAGTTCCTAAGGCTGGCCTTGCCCTTGGGATTCTCCTGCCTCTGCCTCCCTAGTCACTGTAATTACAAGTGTCTGCCACTGTATTTGGCCTAAAGGAAACTTTTTTGGCAGGGGTGGTGGGAGGTATTAAAGATTGAATTCCAGGTGCACTTACCCACTGAACCACATTCCCAGATCTTTTTAATTTTTTTATTTTGAGATTGTGTCTTGCTAAACTGCTTAGGACCTTGCTTAGTTTCTGAGGCTGGGCTCAAAAATTTGTTATTCTCCTGCCTCAACCTTCCAGTGGCTGGGATTGCAACCTGTGCCACCATGCCCCGCTAAAGGAGACATTTTTGTTTTAACAGTGGACTAAAAATAGAAACATTGAATTTTATTTTCAGCTGTCCTTAATAATTGTGTTTATCTATAATCTTTCTAAACCTAGAAAAGAGTCCCTGTAGGAAATTAATGTACAATAGGAGACTAAAATGATGTCACTCCTTGTTAAAATGGTGTGGAAAGAAAAAAAAAAAACCCTAGAAAGTCAGAATACCAGAACCCCAAGCTTTACGTTCTCTCATGTAATCTTTTGTCTTCATTTTTCATTATTTTTTAACTCACTGGTAGCAATATTAATTTATTGTTGAGCTTAAGTTTTACAAAAAACTTGAGGTATTTCAACTATTTATATCCTTGTCTTAGAACAAACTTTGGGGTTAATTTTAAAATTTATGATAAACATCTAAGATAAATTAGTAAATCAGGATAAGTATAATAGTATAGAGCGGCACTAGTAGTATAGCGAGGTACCTTAAGTCTGATAATTTTGTCTGTATAAGATGAACACATTGCTAATATTTCAATTAGCAAACAAAGACTGTTACTTATTCAGTATTTTCTGGTGTTTTTACAGCCTACTTTAAGAGAGCCAATTCAAAATCCTGGATAAGATTTATCCCTAGATTACTCACTTTTTATAAGATGAACTAAAGTAATTATGTGTGAATCAAGATCTTAGTGAAGTAACTGATTAACATAATCCATTCTAGGTAACACCCTTTTTGAAAAAAAAAACAACTTCCTAATCTTTAAATATCTTTTTAAAATTATTAATGTGTCAAAGTTTTATTTATTCTTTACATAGGGTTCTCTGTGAAATTTCTAAATTGGTTGTAATAGCTCTAAAAGGAGTTGTTAGTATTTAGCAACATATCTGTCCCATTAATCTATTCTTAAGAGCCATTTTCATCACACTATAATCTTTGAAATTATAAAATAAATTTTAGTAGTAGGCATAGAAGCAAATTTCTAATATTTCTAGAAGGAGCAATTTGCATTTTAAAAAGTACAAATTGTGATCATGTTAATAATGGTTTATCACATTTCTAAATAAAATGTATGTCACATTCTCCAGACTAATGCTGTCAAATTAATTGTGAGAATTATAACTTTGGTGTTTTTTTCTCCCCATAAAAATAAAATTCTAGGTGAAAAAAAATTATGAAGCTCTCAAACAAAGACAAGATGAAGAAAGGATGGTGCAGAGCTCTCCTCCAACAACTGGCGAAGATAACAAATGGGAGCGAGAAAGTCAAGAAACAACTAGAGAGCTTCTAAAAGTTAAAGACAGATTAATTGAAGTAGAAAGAAATGTAAGTATTTTTTTTTATTGTAAACAAATGGGATACATTTTGATTGTATTTTTAGATTTTTAAAAAATGAACAGTGTTTTAGAAATAAAGGATCATTGGCTGGGCGCAGTGGCACAAACCTATAATCCCAGCAATTTAGGAGGCTGAAGCAGGAGGATCATAAGTTCAAAGCCAGTCTCTGGAAATTAGCAAGGCTGTCAGCAACTTAAAATTCACAATAAAAAATAAAAAGGACAGGAATGTAGCTCAGTGGTAGAGTGCCCTGGGTTCAATCCCCACTACCAAAAGAAAGAAAGGATCATTGAATTTATTTATATTATATAAATTAGAAATTTTAACTGGGTTTTTAGTTTTTTCATTTTATACTTTCCTCACTGATTTCTAATAGAAAAAAGAATGAAGATCTAATAATTTAATAATCATCTCTCATTATTTTAACTACTGGAATATCTTCCTAACTGCTCTTCTGCCTGCCCCGCTTTTTTTCCACTCTTACCCAATTCTCAGTGCAGTATCCAGAGTGATCTTTTTAAACATAATCCAAACCATGTCACTTCACTATTTAAAACCCTTATGGCTTCCAGTTCTATTAGAATAAAAGTAATATTCCTTACTGTGTCTTGCCCTGTCTATATTCTGCTATACTACACTATACTACATGCACTATATACTACTCTACCTAATCCACCCTCTTGTACTGGAATTGAATCAGAACTTCAATACCACTTTACCACTGAGCTCCATACTCAGTTATTTTTATTTTGTTTTGAGACAGGGTCTCACTAAATTCCTGAGACTTCCCTTGAACTTGTGATCCTGCTGCCTTAGCCTCCTGAGTCACTGGGATTACAGGCATGCACCGCTTCACCCAGCTCCCCTTTTAATATCTGGGGATAATTGTATTAAACAATGCCTGACACATAATAACTATATTAATTCTAACCATATTGACCTTTTTCTGTTTGTATCTTCCTTGAGGCCTTTCTCTTTGTTTGCCCTTCTTGAACACATGGCTGGCTTCCCTTAGCATTCATATGTTATATCACATATCCTGCAAGAGTTCTTCCCTGACCTTTCCCCTGATGAAGTAGATCTCTGCAACCTAAACCATTTACTATCATATTATTATGTTAGTTGTTTCTTTATAGTGTTCTTCACTAATGAAGTTATATTTTTCATTCATTTTTTGTAGTTTGTCTATTGAAAAAAACTTCACTATAGCAGATAATTTGTCTTTGTTTCTTCAGTAAGTATTTTACCTTCAAAGATGATTGAGCCTAAGGAACTTAACATGCTAGCAAGTAAAATAATTGTGGTTGTTATTTTTTAAATTTAATATAAATGTACTTAATTAAAAGCTTAAAGCTATAAATTAAAAATTTAACACCTTTGATTCCTATTTTGTCATCCAAAAATAATCACTGTAAATGGTTTTATCTTCACAAATGTTTGTGACTTATCTGTGTATGGAAGTATATTTCTTTTATAAATTTATGCTGTTAGGGTCGTATGATATCAAATTCTTATTTGCATTTTTCAATTATGTTATCTTGGAGATTTTCCAATTTTAGCAAATTTAATATTATCTCATTTTGTTTAATGACTACATAAATTATCCCATAATGTGAATACTACCATAATTATTTTAAATAAATTCCACATTTATGGACATAGAGGTTATTTTTTAGGTTTTGCTGCAGTGAATATCCATGTATAAATGTGGGATGCTGAATTACTAACAGTGGAATTGTTAAACCAGTGGTTATACATACATGTGTGTATGTATAGGTGTGTTTAATTGATGTTTTTGTAGTGCCAATTTTTATTCCCACTGATAGAGTACCTATCTTTAAAGAACTTTGGGTATAACCAGCATTTTAGTTTTTGTTAAAGTGATAGGAGGAATATTTTAATTTACATATTTTAAATTATGAATCAAGTGTGCATCTTTTCATATATTTATTAGCCATTATAAATGTAGTTATTCAGGGATATACATACACTCACACACACGTGTATACACATATACTTCTGTCACTTGGATTCATAACTAGATTTTAGAAAATTGGGCTCACATGTAAAGTTCTTTTTTCTATTGACTTCCTTAATAAATTTTCACTGGGAAAAAAATTACTTGGTTGTCTCATTTTTGCCGTTTGATATTATGGGATTATAAAGATGGTTAGCCCTATTATAATCAGGTAATTTGTGTGCATTTGTCAGTATTATGTTGGCTAACTTTGTACTTTTTTATTCTAAATTTTTCTTGTTCTGATATATCCTTTCTACTCTCAGTTATCTCTTCTTTTCATTATAGTCTAGAGATTTATCTTATTTCTAGAGATACTCAGCTGAATCATTAGAGCTAATACAATTTAGTTCCTGAAGTCCTTTTTGTTCACCTTTATGTGCCAAGATGGTATGTAAATACATCAGTGTTTTATACTATTTTTCCAGTGTAAATTTCTATCATCCCTTTTTTTTTTTTTTTTTTTTTTTGCGGTGCTGGGGATTGAACCCAGGGCCTTGTGCTTGCGAGGCCCAGGGCCTTGTGCTTGTGAGGCAGGCACTCTACCAACTGAACCATATCCCCAGCCTCTCTATCATCCTTTATATGAACAAATGAACAAAAGAACAGTACAGTATCAAAAAGCATCTTAAAACATTTTGCTTCCTCAACTTTCACTTTATGGTGTAATATATGGATCAAATAATGATGTCTTTTTTTTATTGTACTGGAGATTGAACCCAGGGGCACTTAACCACTGAGCCACATCCCTAGCCCTTTTTTATATTTTATTAGAAACAGGGTCTCACTGAGTTGCTTCGTTGCCTTAGCAACGTTGCTGAGGCTGACTTTGAACTCTCCATTCTCCTGCCTCAGCCTCCCGAGCAGCTGGGATTACAGGTGTGCGCCACTGCACCCAGCTATGATCTGTCTTTTATATAGTGACATGAAGTATATATGATATGAAAGTAAATATTATCTTTGTTTCCTCATATATGTAATCTGTTGTGATTTGGTTGCAACTTTTTATGCATATTGTAGTGATAAACCAATTATGACCTTTTTATATATTAAAGTTTTATTTCCAATATCTGATGGATTGTTCCTTTATGCTTTTTTAATTTTTTTGCTACTGGGATCGAACCCAGGGGCACTTAACCACTGAGCCACCTTCCCAGCCCTTTTTTGTATTTTATTTTGAGACAGAGCTTGCTAAACTTCTTCAGGCCTCACTAAGTTGCTAAGGCTCGCTTTGGAACTTTCGGTCCTCTTGCCTTAGCCTCCCAAACCTCTGGGATTATAAGAGTGTGCTACCACACCTGGGTTTATACTTTTTCATTGCAATTTTATTTTTTATGAAATTTGTAAATAATCTTAAACATGTATTATCCGTAACAAGCATTTTAATGTTTGTCACATTAAATATAATGATTTATGATTTGTGTAGTAATTGACCTGTTTAACTATTAAATTAAAATATGGCCGTTTGAAAATGGTGTTTTGTTTGAATATGGTGCAGAATTCTATATTTAAACAGTTTTACTAAGTGTTTTTATACTGTCTATTATGGAATCAATTTTTTAAGTAGGTGCTAACATTGTTCCTGTAAACCTGCGTTTTTCTGAATATTTGTGTTTGAAAAATACTTAGTTTTGCTGCTATCCCCAGGACCACCACTTACCTTGAGTAAATTAGAAAAGGCACACTCTCTTAGCTGGATACAGCCTAACTTAGTACTTTTGAGCAGTATTAAAACTGTTAAACTGACAACCTCATTCTAGTTTCTTGTGTTAAATATATTTATAATGGAATATTTTATGTTTAGGACATTATAAAGCAGGTAGAACATAGGCAAAATAGTATATTAAGTTTTTATTATTATTGCCTTCTTTTTATTAGATTAAATGTTTATTGTACAAAATTCCAGTGTCCGTTAAAGAAATAACTTTGATGTTGCTTTTATTTTTATTTTATTTTATTTTATTTTTATAAATGTTCTTATATTTTTAGTGGTTGATGGACCTTTATTTTATTCATTCATTTTTATGTGCTGCTTAGAATCGAACCCAGTGCCTCACACATGCTAGGCGAGTGCTCTACCTCTGAGCCATAACTCCAGCCCCAACCACAACCCCAGCCCCTTGCTTTTATTTTTAATATATGTGATGGCTTTTTCTTTTTTTTTTCCTTAAGAATGCTACACTGCAAGCCGAGAAGCAAGCTTTGAAAACTCAACTGAAGCAACTTGAAACACAGAACAATAATTTGCAGGCTCAGATTCTTGCTCTTCAGCGGCAAACGGTGTCATTACAGGAACAGAATACCACTCTTCAAACACAGAATGCCAAACTTCAGGTTGTAATGTAATATTTTTGGAATATGTAACCAAACTCTTGAGTTACATTTTTAGAATTAAGGAAACTAGATGTATTTTCTTAGTGAATGAATTTAATGATTGAATATAAAATATTTTTATCTAGTTCTATACCAGTGTTTCAAAAAGGATTTTTTAAACTTTATTTTTATTTACTTATTTTTATGTGGTACTGGGGATTGAGCCTAGTGCCTCACATTGAGGCAGGCGCTCTATCACTGAGCCACAACCCTAGCCCTCAAAAAGCATTTTTTAAAATGTCAGAGCTTCTATATATTTATAAATTCACTCCAAAAGTTATGTAAGTGACTCTCCTTTGGGTTTTTTTGTTTGTAGTTTGTTTTTCTGTTGGGGATTGAACCTTGGGCTTTGGGTATGCTAGGCAAGCACTCTATCACTGAGCGACATCCCAGCCCACTGAAAATTAAATAAAGATGAATTTTCTTATATTTATTTTATGACCTTTCCATAATTTAAGTAAATTGATTCTAATTAATCAGGTAGAAGTCCTTGCTTTAGAGTGTGGTTGTAGGATACTGTTCCTTATTCATTTTACAACTTTCTTATCAATAGTTAAGTTAGTGGAAAGCACACAGCACTGGAATTTTGTCATTAGTCTTGTCTTTGGTTCAAAGGATCCATTCACTTAACACTGCCAGTGTCTTCTTTTTTGGTTGAAGTAGTGGGCAATACTGGAGATCGAACCCACGGCTGCTCTACCATTGAACTATACCCTGTCCTTCTTATCTGTCTGTTTATTTATTGACAGGGTCTCACTAAGTTGCCCAGGCTGGCATCAAACTTGCTGTCCTCCTACCTCGGACATGTCAGTTATTGAAATTACAGGCATCCAGCTGTCATTGTGTTTTCGTTTTTTGTTTTATAGTTGTAGATGGACAGAATGCTTTCATTTTATTTGTTTTTATGTGGTGTTAAGGATTGAACCCAGTGCCTCACACATGCTAGACGAGTGCTCTGCCATTGAGCTATATCTCCAGGCCCTGTCATTGTCTTTTCTAACAGACCAATCCTTTGGGAAAAGTACAACTCTTATCAAAACTTCTTAAAGAGCAAACTAGGCATAGTTTGTACATTTATAATTCCAGCAGCTTGGGAGGCTGAGGCAGGAGAATCACAAGTTCAAGGCTAGCCTCTGCAACTTACCTGTGTCAAAATAAAAAAGGCTGGGCTGGGGCAGTGGCTCAGTGGTAGAGTGTGTGCCTAGCATGTGTGAGGCACTGGGTTCGATCCTCAGCACCACATAAATAAAGGTATTGTGTGCATCTACAATTAAAAGAATGCACACACAAAAAAAGAAAGAAAAATAAATAAATAAATAAGGCTGGGGATATAACCCAGTGATAAAACACTCTTGGTTTCAATCCCAATACCAAAAACTGTCTCTTTTTTTTTTTTTAGTGCTGGGGATTGAACCCAGGCTAACTGAGCTATATCTCCCGCCACCCCCCCAAACTTCTCAAAGAACAGAAATAATTTCCCTCATAATTTTTCAGTTCTGTCAACTTTCAGATTCTAGAAATGATAAACTAGCATTTCAAACTATTTATTTTTTCAAAGTTGAATAAACAAACAAAGCAAATTCAGAATCCCAGCACTGCAAAAAAATATAATGAGGCATTTCAAACAAATTCAACTCAAAATATACATATAATACACACATGTGAATTTATACATATGTATATGTATGTGTACTGTATCTTGACAACTCCAAAATAAAAATTAAGTGGCTTTTTCTTTGGGAAGCTAAACTCCAAATTTTTCTAGTATGATATGAATATACCTGCTATGATTAAGTTAGAGCTTCCCTAAGTAGCGTTGTAATTTTTTGTTTTCTATAAAGAAAACATTAACTAGTTTTCTTATGTCTGTTGATAATATATATTCTTACAGGTTGAAAATTCTACCCTTAATTCCCAAAGTACCTCACTTATGAACCAGAATGCACAACTCCTAATCCAGCAGTCTTCCTTAGAAAATGAAAATGAATCCATAATCAAAGAACGAGAAGATTTGAAATCTCTCTATGATTCTCTAGTCAAAGATCATGAAAAGCTGGAACTTCTTCATGAACGGCAGGCTTCAGAGTATGAATCTCTCATCTCTAAACATGGAACTCTAAAGTCTGCCCACAAAAATCTTGAGGTGGAACATAAAGACCTTGAAGACCGGTAATTAATTATATTTCATTGTGTTGTTAATTTAAACCAAATTATCTTTGGGTAGTATAATAAATTTACATATTAAGTACATCTAAGAGGTAATATATGAAGGAAATGTATATAAATTGACCTGTTTTATTGATACTTATTAATATATTCTCTTTCATTTCTAAAATATTTTCTTCCTTTCTTGGAAATATTACAAACCAAATACCTAATTTTTTTTCCAGTTACAATCAGTTATTAAAACAGAAAGGACAATTGGAAGATTTGGAAAAAATGCTCAAAATAGAACAGGAAAAGATGCTGCTTGAAAACAAAAACCATGAGACAATAGCCACAGAATACAAGAAACTTTGTGGTGAAAATGATAGGTAACAAATATTTATATATTTTACTTTTGTTTTCCTTATATCTGAAACTTACACTCTCACTCTGTGATACCAACCATAATGTGAACTTAGAATTTTATAAAACAGACTCCTTGGTATAGTTCCTTTTACAGTTAAAGAAGGAATGGAGGGAGGGTAGGAAGAAAGAAAGGAAGGAATTCTTAAAAAACCCGTAACAAAATCATGCAGCTATGGAATCACTCAGACAAAAACCTAGTTTTCCTGTTTTCACACACTGTTCTCTCTTGTTTTATTCAACTAATTAAATTTTAAAGTTACATTATTTAACAAAATTTCTATACTTGATGACATTTTAATACTTTTCCTTTTCCTTTTTTTTTTTTTTTAAGCTATAGTGTAATTAAACCTGATCATTTATGTCTTTTTTCACTATTCTGGTATCCTGATTCTTGTCTTTTGAAATTGCTACAAAGATGGGCCTGGTAGTAGATACCTGTAATCCCAGTACTTGAGAAGTTGAGGCAGGAGGATTATAAATTTAAGGCCAGCCTCAGCAATTTAACAAGACCCTGTCTTAAAATTGAAAAATGAAAAGGACTGGGCCTATTGCTCAGTGGTAGAGCACTCCTGGCTGGGTTCAATCCCCAGTAACACACACACATACACAAATTGAAATTACTACAAATGAGCAACCTCATTATTTCCTGGGCTATGTGAAGGTTTTTCAAAAACCTCTAAAAAATTTAAACAGCTGTGACATTTGCACTACACTTACACTGCCATACTGGAGAGACTGAAAGGTAGCATTCAAAATTCAGATAGGAATTGTTTATAGCTATTTGTTCTACTATGAATTCAATATAGTCCATTTGTAGAGTTAAACTTTGTTTTCCCCTTTTTAAAAATCCCTAACTTTCTAGAGCCAACTTCATTTTCATGCTCAATGGGGTTTTTGTGTGTTTGTTTTGTAGTTCTGGGGATTGAACTCAGGGCTTACATATCAGTAGTTTTTTTTTTTTTATATTTTTAATTGTTGATAGACCTTTATTTTATTCGTTTATTTATATGTGGTGCTGAGACTCAAACCCAGTGCCTCACACACGTGAGGCAAGCGCTCTACCACTGAGCCACAACCCCAGCCCCAGTAGTTTTGAATTTAGTTTTCTGTGGTTAAAACTAGAAATTCTCTACTACAAATTTGAACATCAGTAAGCTCAATACTAAGCTAGAATAAAAGACTGTAGTTTATAAAGAGAATGTATATGTATAGTTTATATAGTAAAAGACTGTGACAAATTATGTGATATAAGTTCATTTTTATTACTTGCCAAATATTAGGGAATACATTTACTGCAAAGTTCAAATCTTTTAGCTAATCTTTTCCATTGCTGGAATTTTAACATAACTGGGACAGTTCATGGACCTAGGTGGGCCTTCCAGGAATCTAAGTGTACATTATATAGGAGCCTCATGAGAAAGAACTTAGCCAAAATGAAGAAATTTGAGTATAATGAGCTTGACCTAGAAAATTCTCTAAGGTTGGAGGGAAAGAGCGATTCTGAGTATTCTCTCTTTCTCAGATTTGTCCTTGCCCATATTTTATGGATTCATGTCTGTATTCTAAGGAAAGAAAAGGCTTTAAGTAAAACATGAAAGAGATGTTTCCTTCAATAAATATACTTATGAAGATATCTGATGGATAATAATTCATCTATTCCTCTACTCTGTTTAATCTTCGGTAATGCTAAACCAAGAAAGTATCCTTAGATTAGGTTTTCTAGGCCTTTTTAGAATAATATTCACAGGTTGGGTGCGGTGGCGCACGCCTATGATCCCAGCTGCTTTGGAGGCTGAAGCAGGAGGATCTAGAGTTCAAAGCCAGCCTCAGCAACAGCAAGGTGCTAAAAGCACCTCAGTGAGACCCTGTCTCTAAATAAAATACAAAATAGGGCTTACAGGGGACTGGAGTTGTGACTCAGTGGTAGAGTGCTTGCCTAGAACATGTGAGGCACTGGGCTCAGTTGCCAGCACCACATAAAAATAAATCAATATAGGTATTTTGTCTACATATAGCTAAAAAAATAATTTAAAAAAATAGGACAATATAGGTATTGTGTCTACCTACAACTAAAAAAAATATTAAAAAAAAAATAGGACTGGGGATGCAGCTCAGTGGTTGAGTGCCCCTGAGTTCAATCCCTGGTAACCAAAAAGAAAAAAAAATTATATTCACTTAATTGCATTTTGGTATTAATATTTTAAAGGACAGTACAAAAGTTCAAAGAGCTCATTTTAACATTTCCATAGAGATACACAATGTCTTGTACATAATCTCTTTATATTACCCATCCCCCCACTGAAGCATGAGTAGGAAATTTTTTGATGGTCATAGTTGTTGATATACCATGTAGCTGTCCATATGTCTCAGGTTTGACCAGCTGTTTTACTTATGGTATGTATTTGTTAATTGATTTAACCAATTTGCTGCATGTTTCTAGTTTTGCCATTTTGATCTTTTTACCAAGTCTTAATTTTATAAATATATTATTATTTATTATTTTTGTAAACTGGCTTAAATTCTTTGAGGAATGAGTTGAGGTAAACTGTTAGATGCTCTGAACAAGGACTGCACTGAGTAAGTTTGTTTCATTTGGCAGTACATTCCTTTTTCTTGGGTTTCTGCTCTTAATAAGATAGAGGTTGGCAAAGTACAGCCAGCTAAGCATGCCAAAGTACATACCAAATTCAGACTGCTCTCTGTTTTGGTACAGCCCCCAAACTAAGAAAAGTTTTTATATTTTATTTAATTTTTTAATTTTTTTTATTGTAAACAAATGGGAAACATGTTGTTTTTCTGTTTGTACATGGCATAAAGGCATACCATTTGTGTAATCATAAATTTACATAGGGTAATGTTGTTTGATTCATTCTGTTATTTTTTCCCTTCCCCCCACCCCTCCCACCCCTCTTTTCCCTCTATACAGTCCTTCCTTCCTCCATTCTTGCCCCCCTCCCTAACCCTAACTCTAACCCTAACACTAACCCCTCCCACCCCCATTGTGTGTCATCATCCACTTATTAGCGATATCATTCGTCCTTTGTTTTTTTGAGATTGGCTTATCTCACTTAGCATGATATTCTCCAGTTTCATCCATTTGCCTGCAAATGCCATAATTTTATCATTAAAGAGTTGGTGGGATGGGAGGAAAAGAGCATGCTACAGAGACTGCATGTGGCCTACTGCTTAAGTATTTACTCTCTGATCCTTTACAGAAAATGTGTGAGTTCCTTTCCTTAGAGATCAGTGAACCTTGTTCTGAAGGGGAGAAAAAAAGAAAAAGCTATAGTTCTGAGTTTTACAAATAATAATTGGGGGTTGCATAATATTAATGCTTTGTTATAACTGCAGAAATATCAACTAAAATTTGGTTTAAACATGTATATGTGTTATTAGCCACTTTATTGACATTCCTTTTAATGTAATCTTTGTTTCATGTTGAATTTTAGAATCTGAATTCTCTGAAATCAAAATTGAATTGGTCATTTCTTTTATCTTTTATTCTAAATATTTTTATTAATACTTTAAATTTTATGTGACAAAATGGTGACATCTTTATTTCTTCAACATATTTAAAGGCTACAAGATTCTTTTCTGGAGAAATGTACTCAGAATTTTTTTAAATCTAGTTTTCCCAGAAAAGAAACTGATTCTTGATCAGTTTAGTTAAACTGGCAAAGAATCTTGTATATTCTTGAAATATGTCTCATATTTACAGCATTTTTACAATGTATAAATTACATGAAAGCTATTAAGAGAATCTGATACTATTTCTGTTGTGATTTCTAATTTTAGATTGAATCATACATATAATCAGCTTTTAAAAGAGACTGAAGTTTTACAGACTGACCATAAAAATTTGAAAAGTCTTCTAAATAATTCCAAACTGGAACAAACAAGATTAGAAGCTGAATTTTCAAAGTTGAAGGAGCAGTACCAACAACTGGATATCACATCCACGAAGTTGAATAATCAGTGTGAGGTGAGATTTAACAAGTTAAATCACTATTTACTCCCTATGGATATCACAACATGCCTTAAAAGTGAATAATCATAATGACAACAGCAGCATATAATTAGTGGTATGTTTCTAAAAGAATTGATCACAAGTAATTGAAATTCACAAGTGATTCAGAATTTCATCCATTTTTACTATTTGTTTAAACTTGTCCAGATGCTATGAATTGTAAAGTTATGTGTTTCCTTAAAACATGAAAAAATGTTTATGGTATACCTAATGTTATGTTATAAACCAATTGAAAGGAAAATTAGTTTGAAAGCACATACATTTAATTACCCAACAAAGTTAAAAGGTTCATTATGGGAAGCCACCCTTATCTAGCAGAATCAGATGGTTCCCTGTTTAGTTCCCCTAAGAGAATGGCTCCCCTAATTCCACCCTATCCTGTCCATCACAGAAGCAGCTCCTTCTGGTCTTGGCCCCTTTTACCTGTGTGTCTAAAAATAAAAGTTAGGCTACTCCATGTTGTTGTCGTTGTTTTAGAGGCCAAAGCTAGTATGGCCAGACCTGTAATTGCCCCCTCTTATTTAAAAAGAGTATTGATTCATATGTGATTATTGAGTAGATAAGTTTTTGGGCAATGAATTGATAAACATTCAACATCATCCTCCAGCAGTTAACCCTTTTCTCATCCATGTGGGATGTGACTGAGAGGCCCCCCGCAGTTCAGACTATTCATTCTACCTGTGATTTATAGAAATCTAAATAATATATAGTTAGGTTGGTATACTTGATAAATCAACTCCTCAAGAAATAATAAAATTGGATAGAACTGTCAAAAATAAAAAATTTTAGGACTTTAGAACTCAAGCGGTGGCATACCTGAAAAGTGAGAGGCACTTAATTAGAGAAAAATTGCTCAACCTTGGAGAACAATTGTGGTTGGTTGGTTGAGGCATTTTTATCTTGTGGCATCTCTTTCCTCTGTAGTCCTGACAGAGCACAAGGTAAGTTATAAAAACCAATAGCATCATTGCTATTAGAGAAGACTGGCTTAATTTTGAACAGAACAGAGAAAAGCTCCCACCCCAGATAGCCTGAGATTAAAATACATTAAGGCAAATAATTGACTAGCAAACTAGTCAGAAATTTAACTAGGAGATCGAAGAAATGAGACAACCACGTGAATTTTGATAGGTCTCACCAGGTCACTGGTGGACTGATAGGCAGTCAGAAGAGATCAGAGAAGGCCCTATTCCTGCCTGGCTGATTGTCACAACTTGGGTTAAATGTTAATCTTTGGCTAGGGGTGAAGTCATGTAATAAAATGATTTGGAAAAGGTAGAAATCTAAGGTGTAAGAAGTTGGGGATGGTAGTTAACCTTGGTGGGAAGGGATGGTGACTAGAAAGCACAGCAGTATTACTAGAATACAATTAATGTTCTGTTTCTTGATCTGAGTGCTATCTTAACACATATGTTAACTTTGTGTTAATTCATTGAACTGTATATACACACTTAAAATTTGTTCTCTTTTCTGTATATGTGTCTCACCAGGCATGGTGGTGCACACCTGTAATCCCAGCAACACAGAAGTCTGAGGCAGGAGAATCTCAAGTTCGAAACCAGCCTCAGCAACTTAGGGAGACCCTGTCTCAAAGTAAATAAAAAGGACGGGAATGTTGCTCAGTGGTTAGTGCCTGTCAATGGTTAGTGGTTAGTGTTAGTGTCAGGGTTCAATCCCTGGTCCTGAAAAAAAAATTTTTGTACATATGTCCCATCCATTGTCTTTTGACACAATAATGCTATATAATAACCATAAGTCCTCAGTGGTAATGGACAGTAAACATCTCTTTTTGCTCAAGAGTTTGTGTGTTGGCCAAGCAGATGTGCCAGTTCATCCATTAATGTTTAGGCCAAAGGTTTGCTTCTGCATTTGTAGTTACCTGGCAGATACACTGGACAGTCTCCTGGGATACCTCTTTTCTGTTTTATGTGACTTCTCATCTTCTAGCAGGGTTTCAGTAGACTAAGTGGAAATACACAAGGCCTCATGAGTCCCAGGTTTGGAACTTTCACACATCATTCCCACTTTTTCTTGGCCAAAGGCATTCCAAATTTAAGAAGAGGGGAAATAGATTCCACTGCTTGATGGAAGAATGAGAATTCATATTGTAAGAAGGTGTGGATAAGGAAAGAAAATAAATGTGTTCTGTTTTTCAATGGGTCTACCACATTATATTTCAATATTATAATATATAAATAAACCAGTCATGCTACAGTATTGACAGTTCTTTTATCTAGATGATTATTTATGATTATTCATAGTAAGTATCATTGTTCCTGATTTTATTTACCTTTTGAGAATTTTCATTATCTACTATGACATAGGTATACTTTACATAAATTACTTCTTTCAGTAGTTATAGCATGGTAAGAGCTATCCTTGTTTTATAGGTTTGAGAATTAACTAACTTGTCCAAATTTTCTTAGCCACTTAAATAAAAGACCGGAGATTCGAATTTAGCTTTTGGAATGTAAGTAAAACAGTTTTTAAGATAGAAGGCAGTATTTTGGAACAGATCATTTATTATATATTGAACCCAGTATTTGTGGGAATTAAGAAAATACATGTATACAGTGTGTAACCCAGTGCTGTTGCTGTCATTATTACTAAAATAATCATTCATGTTCTGACTAAAGTACAGTCATCTAATTGTTAAAACAGTGGAAGACTTAAGTCTTTATGAAGTACTTAATATATTGATGAGTTATGTTAAATGTAAATGTTTAAAAAAGTTTTTTTGTGTTTAAACAGTTGCTTAGCCAACTTAAAGGAAATTTGGAAGAAGAAAATCGACACTTACTAGATCAAATTCAGACTCTAATGCTACAAAACAGAACACTTTTGGAGCAGAATATGGAAAGCAAGGATCTTTTTCATGTTGAACAAAGACAGTACATGTAGGTATCAAATAATTTCATGCTCTGAAATAGTAGTCATGATGTGATCATTGCCATACCCAGTGGCAGAGAAAATTTCATACTCATTTTTCTTTATTTTCAACATTATTTGAATATGTATTTTTGAGTGCTTATATTCCAGAAACACTAACATGAAAATATATGGTTCCTGCTCTAAAAGAATCAGTTATATAGGCTGGGGGATATAGCTCAGTTGGTAGAGTGTTTGCCTCGAGTGCACAAGGCCTGGGTTCAATTCCCAGCACCATACACACAAAAAAAGAATTAGTAATATAAAGCAATAAAGACAAGTAAATACTTTTTAATACATTAATTCTAAAGCTAGGTGTGGTGATGCTTGTCCAGAATCCCAGGTAATTGAGAGACTGAGGCAGGAGGATTATAAGTTTGAGGTCAGTCTGGGCAATTTAGCAAGATACTATCTCAAAATAAAAAGGGCTGGAGATGTGGCTCAGTGGCAGAGCACTTGCCTAGCATGTGTGAATCCCTGGGTTCAGTCCCCAGTACTGTCAAAATAACAAACACATACACACACACACACACACACACACACACACACACACAGAATGGAGGTATGTGTAGGGGACCCTGGTTTCCAAAGATGAGACTTGAGCTGAGCTGAGATGTGAAGTTCCAAGAAAAGTTTGCTTGAAGTCCATGCCAGGCCAAGATAGCTGCAATGCAAAAACATGGAGGTACGATGAGTGTGTTGTAGGAACTAAAGATTAATTATTATTTCTGGACCCAAACTAAAGAAGGAGGAACACTAGAGAAAGTGGCTGAACAGTCAGGAGCCAGTTCACAGAAGTTTCTTTATGCCGAACAGTGGAGTTAAGATCAAATTACATGGGACTGGGGAGGTAGCTCAGTGGTAGAGCACTTGCCTAGGATGTGCAAGGCCCTAGGTTCAGTCGCCAGCATAGCCCAAAAAAATAAAATAAAATAAAAATCAAACTACAAGAGAGATATGAGAGGCAGAATTAGCCAGCTAAATTACTGAGAAGTTAGCCTCCATTGAGAATAGAGGATTTTAATAAGACTCAGAGATTTGGACCTGGGTAACTCAGTGGACAGTCTTTGCATTTTACCATGATTTACCTGTAATAAATTCTTCCTTTCCCTTTGCCCACTAAAATAAGAAGCACCATAGTGTAATAGAAACCACCAACTTTTGGGCTGGGGATATAGCTCAGTTGGTAGAGTGTTTGCCTCGCAAGCACAAGGCCCTGGGTTCAATTCCCAGTACCGCAAAAAAAAAAGAAACCACCAACTGTTGAAATCAAACAGCTCCTAATTTATTTCCCAAATTTTCAGTTTTGTCTGAAGACGACAAACAAGTCACTTAATTTCTTACATCATTAGCTGCTGCTTCTCTAAAATAAAGATAACATCTACTTCCATGATTATCTTAAGGTGTAAATGAAATACTGCTTTTTCAGACTCGTTCATGATGGTAGGACAGGGCACATATGAAACCAGAATACATAATACATTGTTTTCAAACACCTATTTTATTACAGAGTTTAGGGCTGGGAACATTATTTTGCTATTAATGCACAGGTCTGTCATGGAACAAAGACAGTTTGCATGAATTTATTTTTGTTATTTTTAATTTTTTTGTCATCATACTGAGAATTGAACTCAAAGGTGCATGCTAAGTAAGCACTCCACCTCTGAGCTACATTCCTAGCAGTTTTTAAATTTTATTTTGAGGTAGGGTCTCACTATGTTGTCTTAGGCTGGCTGCCTCAACTGCCCAAGTAGCTGGGATTACAGGTATCTGCCACCATATCCAACTCAAAGTTTGCATGAACTTTTAAGATAAATGCAAAACCTTAAAGAAATTTCACATTTGTTGCTGGCCACTTCGGACTACAACTTTGTTTTTTTTAGGAATATGTGTTCCTTTACTCTCTGCGATAGGAGGTATTTATTTTATTTATTTATGTGGTTCTGAGGATTGAACCCAGTGTCCTGCGCATGTGAGGCAAGTGCTGTACCACTGAATCACAATCCCAGCACCTAGAGGTTTCTACTGATCTTTCTTCCTTCCTTCCTCCTTTCTCCCTTCCCTTCCCTACCCGCCTCCCCTACCCCCCCACCCCTCCCCTCACCCTCCCTTTCCTTTTCTTCCCTTCCCTTCCCTTTCCTTTCCTTCTTTCTACCCAGGGGCACTTTACCACAGAGCCAAATTCCCAACCCTTTTTATTTTTTAATTTTGAGACAGGGTCTCACTAATTGCTTAGGGTCTCACTAAGTTACTGAGGCTGTCTTTGAATTTGTGATCCTCCTGCCTCAGCCTCCCAAGCTGCTGGGATCACAGGTATGCACCACTGTGCCCAGTTATATTAGAATTTTGAAGAAAAGGAGAAACATGGGGAAAAAAGCCATTGTACTTCCTAATAAACTTAACAGTTGTCAATCATAGTGACCATTTGTTTACATTTGGGGAAGAAGTGATATCATAGTCTCAAAATAATTTAATATCCTTCATAATTGTACAAAACATGATGATGGATGTCCTAAAACATTATTTTTATTTTTAGCGATAAGTTAAATGAACTAAGACGGCAAAAGGAGAAATTAGAAGAGAAAATTATGGATCAATACAAATTTTATGACCCATCTCCTCCTAGAAGGTACCATTAATCAAATTTTATGAATTTTTATTTTGGAAAAAATATTGATTTTTCAAGTATTTGGAAGACTTCTAATTTGTGAAGGATTTATGTGTTGAATTTTAGACTAAGAATTTTTTAAATTATTCTATTAGGAGAGGCAACTGGATTACTCTAAAAATGAGAAAATTGATAAAGTCCAAGAAAGATATTAATCGAGAACGTCAGAAATCTCTAACATTAACGCCAACCCGTTCAGACTCCAGTGAAGGGTTTCTTCAGCTGCCCCATCAAGATAGTCAAGATAGTTCTTCAGTAGGATCAAACTCTTTAGAAGATGGCCAAACCCTGGGGACCAAGAAAAGCAGCAGTGAGTGCTCAAACCTTTAAACTTAGTATTGATTTAGAGTTCTTTCTAAAGATTAAAAAAAAAAAAAAAATCTTTTGGGAGAATAATATGATGTATGGTGTTTCTTTTTAATCCTATGATAAAATTGATTGCATATTGCAATAATACACAACCACATAATTTTTTAAGATATATTATGTACAGAGATACTATCATTTGACCTGGGAGGTAAAATATTGTAGAAAAACATTGAAATAAGAGCCAAAATAGCTCTGCCACTTGCAAGTTCTTTAACATGGGCAGACCTTTTGCCTTTGCAGAATGATTGTGAAAAACAAATAATAAATATGTATAAGATTTCATTTTCATAAATATAATAATCAAAATAAGGCATTTATAATTGGGGTTTGCTCATATATTTTGATGGTTATCAAATTGGAGCAAAGTCGTTACATTCGTGACTCAAAAATAGGTATTAATTTGAAGAGGTATTAAATAACATAGAAATAACTGAAGGTTAAGAAAAGTATCGAGGGATGCTTGGGAAAAGTTTATTCAAATGAAATAAAGATAGATGTAAGATAATAAAGATGCAAATATGCATATAAACTTGTGATTTATCTTTTTATTACAAATTTTAGAAGTATCACATTATAACATGCCCTATGCAATTTGTAGCCTTTTTATTTGTTTACTAGTTTGCTTAAACAAGAGCAAAATAAAAGTCTAAAAAAGCATATTTCAAGAGAAAAGAAATTTAATACTAAATCCTCTGAAGATATCCAAGAATTTAACTCTCAGAGAGTTCTTAAAAATATGTAAACCA
This sequence comes from Sciurus carolinensis, assembly GCF_902686445.1. Taxonomy (NCBI): domain Eukaryota; kingdom Metazoa; phylum Chordata; class Mammalia; order Rodentia; family Sciuridae; genus Sciurus; species Sciurus carolinensis. The sequence continues at coordinate 47,905,753 of NC_062225.1, forward strand.
GGTACTTTGAATCCTCACATTATCACCAATTAGATGATTAAATTTTTCAATTTTAAATGAGCACACACATACATATACCACCATCCTTCTGAAAGAAATAATCAAAAGCAGCTGCTTCTTCAGAACCCCAGAGATAGGATCTACACAAGTGACTCTCAGAGTACTCAGAAAATTGCAATGTTTTGGCCTCAGGTGAATTATCTCTGAAAGGGAACAGTATTTTAGAGTGAGGATATTAAATATTTATAACATGTATTTCAAAATACAACTCTAACAGCCTGGAAACTAGAATTCATAGGTAAGCAACAACAACAGAAAGTAAACATATGCATACTTACATGTAAACATTAATTATCTAGAAAGCAGTCTGATTCTATTTCTCCACATAAAATCATTGCCTTCCTAGGTCTTTTGCCATCTACTCTTGTCCACAAATTAGTAGTTATTGTTTTGGAGGCATCATAAGTTTTCCTTTAAAAGATAGCAGATAAGTGAGTTTTATCTGCCTCCTTTAGATGTAAAATACCTTAGTAAAATACTAAGTAAAAAAATGGAAACACATCTACTTCTTTTTTTTTTTTTTTTTGTAGTTAAAGATGTTTTGATTCAAGTATGAGAGCATATACAATAAAGGCACAGCAATCTTTTTTTGAGGTCATCTTCTCTGTTTGAAGTATAAATCCGTCATTCTTTTATGCTCTCTGTCAAAACATTCAGAATTAAGAAGCAGGATTCTTGCTTCCCCTTTCCTGTAGTTGTTCATTTATAGAATTTTTAAAACAGACACAAAACCCAATAGTACTACTATTCCTTTAATTTTAAGTGTGCTTTGGGAAAAAATATTGTATATTTCCAAGCTAACTGCCATAAGAAGAATCACATTCCATTCTTGGCAAATTTAAAACTTTTATCCATTTTGGAAGAGTGTCTGTCTGTCAGTAGAGCAGTCTTTGGAAAACAGTTGAAAACAGGAAAAGAAAAAAGTGTCTAAATAAGACAACATGTGCGAGCATGCATGCTACAACCACCCAGCTTTGTTTTAGCTAAGTGTCCATTTTTACATTGTTTTCGGTCCATTTTTTTTAATCATTGAAAACAGCTGTGTTTATCAAGCTTGAGGAGAAATAGATCAGATTAAAAAGCTTAAATGAACCACGACTTACAGCAGTCAAGTTAAAAAACTGCATGTCCATTGCATTCTTTTGATACTTGTCAATTTATTAAAAGAGCATTGATGCTTTACAAAATGATAGCAAACCCTGAGAAGGGTGTGTAAATGTTTTTAAGTCTTTTTACAAGTTGTTTTCCTAACTCCTAAACTACATTTCTGGGATCATAATTTCTTATACTTAAATCTTAACTGAAACGTAGTTTAAGAATGACTAAGTGACTCCTATATGTGAGTGATAATCCCTTCACTAATAAAATTTTTTTGCACGATGTTTTTTAAAATAAACTCACCCAAAGCACCCTTCAAAATGTTGTATTATATGTATTTTTATCTCATTTTGCTTACTTTAGCGTGTCTTATCTTTTTTTTGTGGTGTGGTGCTGGGGGTCAAACCCAGGGCCTTGTGCTTGCAAGGCAAGCATTCTACCAACTGAGCTATCTTCCCAGCCCCCCGGGGTGTCTTATCTTTTTCACTTTATCAGAGCTTATTGCTAACAGTTATTATGCTATCAAAATATTCTTTTTTTTTCCTTTTTCCCAACCAACTTTTTCTAAAATTAACTCCATATAATTGCTTGTTTCCCCTTTAGACTTTGATCGAAAGAATAAATATTTCTATGGTACTGCTAAATGATGCATTAGAAGCCAGTTTAGACCAATATTTTCTTCATTAAAATTTAGGAGGAAATGAAAGGTTTTAAGATGACTTTAAAAGTTTCTTTAGATTGTTTAAAACATCTTAAGGAACCCCTAATTTTGTGTTGATGCATATTACAATAGAATCTTAATTACTTTTCTAAAATAAAGCCTTTAACTTCAAAAGTTAAAGAAAATAAGGGCTTGAAAAGCCTTGTACATTTTCATGTACCTTACAGAACACCAATAGCCTAATTTTAAAAGTTTGCCTTTACAATTTAACTCGGAAAATTTGTCCCTTCACAAGTAATTCTAACCAGTTCCTGTTTTTATAGTAGTTTAGCCAATTCAAGCTTTCCAATTATGTTCCTCATCATTGTCTTCAGTGCTTTTCCAAGTATTTTAAAATATCAAAGTACATATCTCATATTTCATTATCATTCAGCAGCATGAGAAATAAGCTTTAATATAGCATACATAGCTGAAACTCAAAACATTCATTTCTGTCCTTAATTTCAACATTTAACTCCCATCTGTTCTTCTCCCTTTTTTCTTTCATTTCCCTGTTTCTGTTTTTCCCTCATGCTCTGACATTAAAGTGGTTGCACTGAAAAGACTGCCCTTTTTGAGGAACAGACCGAAGGATAAAGACAAAATGAAGGCCTGCTACCGTCGTTCCATGTGTAAGACTTTATGACAGTTCAGCTTCTTTCGAATGACTACACTAGATTCCATTACTAATTTTTCACTAACCTTTCTCTGGACTGTGCCAATTTATTATTTTGCAAAGTGCAGTCTTCCTTTAACACAAGGAGCTGGAAGAATATTTTTTTCAAAACTTGCACTGAGTTTGCATTATATGTATGTCTACTGATACATATACATGCATATGTTTAGTAATACATGTAATATACTTAAAATTTTCCAGTGCTTTCGAAAAGTTGGCAGAAAAAAAGAACATTAATTTTATATGCCATGGAGATTTTTTCCCCCAAGAAATATACTTAAGGAAAATATAACAAAATCTTTAGCATTAGGTATTTTTTTCCTTAATGAACCTGGTTAAATAAATAAATAAATAAATGGCCTATAATCCTTGAAAATGTTTGTCATTCTTTATATAATAATATTCTGGGTTTCTTTTTTTTTTTTCTAAAGTGGAATGGGTAATTACATAATCACATTAAATGTCTATCACTTTGGACATCATCTCTTTCAGGTTTTTATTCAGTGGTATACTTATTTAATTTGTAAAATGAATAATTTCTTCAGTAACCTGCTCTGACCAAGGACTCCTTCATTTTCAATAATGATGCTGTATAAGAATTGCTCTCCATCTTAATTCATTCCATTTTTGTCACCACACAACTACATTATGAAGGCTTCTAATTATATTGCACATCATTGCACAAAAGCATGGCAATTGGACCTAGTAAAATTTCTCTTTGTCTTTTTAAGGGGGTGGAGGTGGGATAAAAGTATATACTGAAACTTACCAGCCTTTGGCCTCCTCATTTCATTCAACTGAATGCATGTCATAATTTCAGATGACCTCGTGGTTATAGTTTTTTTATGTCCATTTGCATTAGCTCATAGACAAAAATCAGATCATTTTTAATACAAAATAGAAATAAGAGCAAATACATTAACCATGCTGATTCATTTGCTTTCATTTGCATCCCAGCCATGAATGACCTGGTGCAGTCCATGGTCCTAGCAGGAGGACAGTGGACAGGTAGTACTGAGAATTTGGAGGTTCCTGATGATATTTCAACGGGTAAAAGGAGAAAAGAATTGGGAGCTATGGCCTTCTCTACTACAGCCATCAACTTTTCAACTGTCAACTCTTCTGCAGGCATCAGATCCAAGCATTTGGTTAATAATAAAGGTATAGGCCGTCTGCTATTTGCACTGTGGTGTAACTGTTAACAACAGGAATTTTAATTTGACTTTCCCCTGTGTTCTTTTTTCAAACAACCTTAATAAGTATCAAAACATAATCTGAATTTAATTTGGAGGAATTTTCAAATCATTTCAAAAATTTAAAACATTACACAAATAATTAAAATCCACTTTAGGCCTACTTTCATAATAAACAGCTGACGAACTAACAATTGGAAAAGGAGAAGTAAACCAGGAAAAGAGTGAAAAAAGGAGAAAGAAAAGTAAGTTTAAAAAATAAAACAATGTAGAAATACTGCAACTTCATAGAACCACATAGAACAATCTAGGTTCTTGTTTTGCTTTCCAGGGCCATGGGGGTCATTGTTTCTGACATTTTCCCTAAGCAAGTCAACTCTCATCAGAACTACTTGATTTCTTACTCCTAGTTCCAATTTCTGGCTGAGTCTGTGAAATATGTTTAATCAAGATATATGTGATTGAAGAAGAACTTCCATGTTTTGTATAAATAACATTTTGTAGTGGAATTTTTGTTACAAAATATGTTTATATTCATTTTGCTATTTTATGTAGATGCTACATCCTTTGAAGACATAAGTCCACAAGGTATTAGTGATGATTCTAGTACGGGATCAAGAGTTCATGGTAAGATATAGTCCTTTATTTAGAGAGTACACATTAAATACTGAATGGGAATGCTGACACTCTTGCATTGAATAGTGAATGTGGCATTGCCAGCAAGCATGTTTTTGCTGTTCTGCATCTCATAGTTACTTCTACCATTTCTTCAAACTTAATCCTCCCTTTTGTCCTTTTTAATATTATAGTTTCATCTACATGTTCTCTATTTTAATTGAGGTCATTTATAAAATATGCCTGCATAACTCAAAGGTGATTTTGTTTCCATTTTTATATAAGGCTAGTTATAAGAGTTACATTTTACCATTGGTTTAAAAATATATGTTTTGGTTTTAAAGGATGAACTTTACCAGAGATTTTCCAATTGAATATTTTGGATTTTTTCAGTTCCATCTGAAATCATATCTTAAAAAACCAAATCATTATTAACAAACAAATGAATAACATAATAGAGGAATTTCATGGAATTTAAGCAGAATTTTAAGAAGTAGTAGCATAGGGCAGTGTAAACTGTACAGTTGTTTCTCTTGTATAGATAGACAAGACAGTGACTTATCAAGATGCTCATATGCCTTCTCTTTTGGCATCTCTGTAGTGCGCAGTATTCCTTGTCTTATCTGTTGTAAGTGAATCACTAGCATTTTGTTGGGGATTGGGAAAACACATTCAACTAAAACAGTTCTGGTATACATCTAGAAATTATTTTCAAAAATAAATATGTACTTTTTCTCTCTTCTTTGAGTCTCAACTTTTGTTTCAGAAGTGTCTTGTTCTCAAGTGTCTTAATGAACTATCTGAAAATATCTTTACTTTCTAAACTGTAAGATTCACCTGTCTGTGGGCATGCTTAGTCTGTGAAAGTGTGCATGATTGCTTCCTCAAAGCATTCTGTGATCAGAATGTACAATTCAGTGTTATCAGCTTAGAAGTTTTATCACACTGTCTCCTGATTTTTTCATTTAGCGTCAAGACCAGCCAGCCTTGATAGTGGCAGAACATCCACTAGCAATAGCAATAATAATGCTTCACTCCATGAAGTCAAAGGTATGCTGTAGGTAAATTTATCCATGTAATCCATCCATTTCCAGTAATAATTAAAAGTTTGGGTGGGACTGAGCCTGTAGCTCAGGGGCAGAGCACATTCTTAGCATGGAAAAGGCCCTGTTTTCAGTCCCCAGCACCAGTGGGGAACGAAGTTGGAGATGTGATGAAGTTTCCAGGAAAAAGTGTGACATATAAATCTGTGTTTGGAACATAGTTCTTTGAGTGTTTATACTTTTTTCATTGTAATACATGTGTATTTCAATGAATACTAATGTAAAAACAGGAGCAATTATTTTGGTTTCATTTTTTCATCTTCACAGATAAAATAATCGTAATCCTTATACATAAAATTATCCATTGGTCCTTATTTTATGTACATTTTGTTTGACATTTAAGTGATTGTCTTTAATTTTCTTATGCATGTACATTAAACTTGCATTACTCATATTTTAGAAATATTTTTAGCTTAATTATCCACAAAATAAGATGAAGCTTTGTTATTTTTAATTTGAGAAGCAATTGTGTGTGTGTGTGTGTATATATGTTGCACAAGAGCTATAAGGATGCGTATTGCTTATAGAAAGAATGATTTTAAGACTAATTCCTCGATTCTTAAATATGCATTAAAAGGTGAGGCTTTTATGTAAATGTATGGAAACTTTGACTAAAATCTTTATCCTTTAAGATACACTGCCTTTTCAGATGCTGGAATTGTTTAATCAATCTGTTATAGTTATTCTCGGTAGTCCAGAATTGTCAAATTATATAATGAACACATTTATTCTGTTGCTTTGAGGATTATAGAATTATTTTGTCTCAGTTGTAATTTCATCGTTAATGCTATAACATACTGCAGTGATCTAAAATATCTGATTTTGAGGAGGAATTTTTTTTTTACAAGCATATTATGTCTAGAAGAAAAACTGTCTAAACTATGAAGAATTTCTTTTGATTTGAAAATTTAAGACAATGTTATTGCTGTAAAATGTTACATAAGTTGGGACAACTTCTTTCATCTATCACTTTATTCTCTATAATTAGGAAACCGTGGAAAGTGGCATTTTCTGTTTTGATATATCATACAGTTTTTTATTGATCAAAACAAATCAGTACTCTTGAGGAGTAGCATCAAATTTTAGGGAGCTTTATTCCAGAACTAACGAATTTCCATTCATATAGTTCAGCTTCAGCTGAGTCTTATAAGGCTATATAGGCAACATACCAACAGTGGACAGTAGGAACAATAAGATGATTCAGTCATTAAGAAAAGAATAAAACAACAAATATTTTGTTTTGTATTTTATTGAATTTTCTAATTGTATCATATCTCCATTTGACTTACCTTATGTATGTAAATTTTTTTAATTTAAGTTATTCAGTTAGGATGAACAGCACCTTCAAATAAGTAAAGGGAACTTAATAGAGAAAGAACTAGAAAAGAATCTCTTTCTTTTTTTTTTGCATTCAGAACAGTTTTGGGTTTTAACATTCTGAAATAATTTAAAACTCATATAATAATGTTCTTGTTCTAAATTTTATAATTATTTGGGCCTTAATTTTTAAAAGTGTATTTATTCACTCATCTGTTTATTCATATATTTAGTCATCAATATGTTGAATGCCTTCTTTGTAAGAGGTTCTCTTTAGGCTCTGTGAGTATTATGGTAAAAGCAAATTTTTGTCCTTGTGGAACTAAAATACCTGTCATTTTGACAAAATAAGGAAGCAAGCTGTGACCAACAGTTGTTAAACTGATGAAAAATTAACATGATTTACTAAGTATTTATAAATAAAACTTAAAAGTAAGATTGGCTATTCATTCAATAAGAGTCTAGTCAACAAATATTACTGCCTATATAGTATTAATCTCATCTCTATTACTGAGGTCTCAACATACCATTTACTTCCAAAGCAGGTGCAGTTAATAACCAAAGCAGGCCACAAAGCCACAGCAGTGGAGAATTTAGCCTGCTTCATGATCATGAGACTTGGTCCAGCAGTGGTAGCAGTCCAATCCAGTACTTGAAAAGACAGACCAGATCAAGTCCAGTGCTCCAGCACAAAATGCCTGAAACACTGGAAGGTCGAGCACATCACAAAATCAAAACTGGTTCCCCTGGAAGTGAAATTGTTACTCTACAACAGTTTTTGGAAGAAAGCAACAAGCTTACCTCAATACAGGTTAGTTTTATATATGATGACCTTAATTAAGATGATTATTGCCCAGTGCAGTGGCTATAGTCCCAGTAGCTCTGGAGGCTGAGGCTAGATGATTGCAAGTCCAAAGCCAGCCTCAGCAACTTAGTGAGGTCCTAAGAAACATAGTGAGACCCTGTCTCAGAATAAAAAAGGGCTGGGGATATGATTCAGTGGTTAAGTGCCTCTTGAGTTCAAATCCCTGGTGCCAAAAGAAGAAAAAATATATCACAAGTTAAGTATCTGATTGAACTTTATAGCTTAAAAAAAAATTTCTGGAGTGTTAAGAATTACTTGCATCTGTATATCATATAGCTCAGTATATCAGGAAAATCAAAACATGACTGTATTTACTGATCTGCTTTAATTTTTTTTTTTTAAACAGTTAAAGTCCTCAAGCCAAGAGAATCTTTTAGATGAAGTAATGAAAAGTTTGTCTGTCTCTTCTGACTTTTTGGGAAAAGACAAACCAGTTAGCTCTGGTCTTGCCAGGTCAGTAAGTGGAAAAGCCCCAGGGGACTTCTATGAGAGACGGACAACTAAGCCTGAATTTGTGAGATCTGGTCCTCGAAAGACTGAAGATGCATACTTCATTAGTTCTGCAGGAAAAACTACACCAGGCACTCAAGGAAAGTTAAAATTAGTAAAAGAAACCTCTCTGTCACGACAATCAAAAGATAGCAATCCTTATGCCACTTTACCTCGTGCAAGTAACGTGATTTCTACTGCTGAAGGAACTACACGAAGGACAAGCATCCATGATTTTTTGACCAAGGACAGTAGACTACCTGTATCAGTTGATTCACCACCACCTGCTGCTGATGGCAACATCACTGCAGCATCTAGTGAGTACCATTTATACCAGTGGTCCTCTCATGCACTTCTTAGTTCAACACATGCTGTAAATTCTTGTGCCCAAAATGATTTAGCTACAGGTATGCCTGAGTCTCTCTCTTCCCTGGCTAGAAGCTCAAGAAGAGAAAAGTCACATTTTCTAAACCAAACTTTTGCCACTCTATCTAATGAGGCATTTGGAATATCCACTAAAGATGACATAGGATCATTTACTATGATTCATTCATCTCAGCCATTCTTATCCCTGAACACAGAATTAGTTAGTAACATAAGTGGGTTACCTCTTAGATCAGTCACCAGAGATACTGACCATATTTCTGCCCCTTCAGATAAAGCTGCACAGAAAGATAATGAACAGTTTTCTGATTGTCAGAACCCTAGTAACAGTAACTCACAGTCCTCTATAGATAGCAATAACCTTATCATTCCTGCATGCCTCTATCCTGATGACACAGAAGCTGCATTGTTGGTTTCTGAGGATAATCAAACCGTTTGGTATGAATATGGTTGTGTATGATCAAAATTGCATAATACTGTGATGTTATTTAATATGCACTGTGCTTCTCTAATCTGAAGAGCTGCTATTGAAAAGTATCATTTGGCTAGGTTTTTTTTTAATTTAAAATTGTGTTATTGTTTTCAGCTGTATGTGATGGCATGTATATAAACATGAATGTGTAACCACACCAAAGCCTGCATGAAATATTAATTACATTGTACATTTTCTGCATGACTTTAAAAACCTCAACTATATGTGCTCCTCTTTCACATTTTTTGTCACTTGACAAAAAGGTTATTACATTGATATCCTGTGCATGTTAAAATAGTTGCATGTTCTATTACCAATAAGGCATTTCAGTCATATTTGTTTTGTTGCTTCCAAAAAGTGATCATTCACTCACTCCCCTTCATCTTCTGCTCCTCCTTTTCTCTCACTCTTGTTTCTTTTTAGATCCCAGAATGTGCACTTTATATTGCACATGTACAGTATTAATAAGGAAAATGTTAAAAAATAATTTTCTAATGTAGTTTAATTATGCTGTCGTGCATACAAAGAAATAGTTAATAATGCAATTTAACATTTTGTATAGCAATTTTTAATGACTGCCCATGTTTATAAAACATTGTTCAGACTTAAAACATTGTTAATATTCATAAATTTTTGAAAACCCCTTCAAATTTAAATGTCATTTACACAGTTACTAGGAGCAGTTGTACTAATTCTTTGCATTTTCCTTCATCTGATAAATACAACAGTTTAAGTATTATCATTCCTTCAAGATGATTTCTTTACTTGGAACCAGTTAACACAGTAGCTTTTCTAGTTCTTTTTTAATAGAGAGTCAAACAATAAACAAAATCATATTCAATATGTTGGACATTTTGTATTTTTACTTCTATTGCAAAAGGGTAGCAAGTTTACAAAGTGGTAAAAATCATTACTTCTGTAATTAATGATTAAAATATGTATGTATATCCTTAGAACAATTTTTTTAAATTAATACATTGTGCTGAAATGTACAATTAGGACTTGTAACCATTTAAACAAACGAGTGTCTTTATAGGACAAATTATAGAATTAAGAATAAATTCAAATGTTATAGCAAAAAACACCATATAAGATAATATTTACGAACTCTAATTCCATTGTCTTAAACTTTTTTTTTGAACTGTAGATGGAGTCAATATCTTTATTTTATTTATTTTTATGTGGTGCTGAGAATGGAACCCAGTGCCTCACACATGCTAGGCAAGCACTCTAGCACTGAGCTACAACCCCAGCCCTGTCATAAACTTTTAAATTATCTTCCTATGTTCACATTACTTTCACAGCAAATCAGATAAACTTGAATTACTTATTCCCAGAATATTTTTTAAAAAACTATAATCCCTATTCACTTATATCTGGAGGAATATATCTTAGCTCTGTCTCTAGAATATGTTTGCCATTTTGATTGAGCCTAACTATTACTGATAATAACTCAGGCTGGAATCTGGAAGGAATGCCTTGAAATGTGACTTTTTTTGCAGGAGGGAAGTACTAGAGATTGAACCTCAGGGGCACTTGACCACTGAGCCACATCCCCAGCCCTGTTTTGTAATTTTTTTAGAGACAGGGTCTCACTGAGTTATTTAATGCCTTGCCAAGTTGCTGAGGCTGGCTTTGAACTCAAGATCCTCCTGCCCCAGCCTCCCAAGCTGCTGGGATTATAGGCGTGCATCACTGCAGCTGGCAAAATGTGACTTTTTAAGTAAGAAGGAATTATTATTTTATATTCATTATTATTAAGCTGTTATTGTTGGAATAGAGGAAAATCTGCAGAGAATCTTTGCTTAATGAAACTTGAATCCTAAGTTATCCTCTGATACTTAACATGAGATCATTTTCACAGGGTAGGCCCCTTCCATTTTTACCATTAATCATGCTTTTTTTTTCATAACTGTTACTAAAAAAGTGGTCTAGCACAGCTAATCAGATGATCAAAAGCAGAAATTTTTACCTTTTTTAGTACATTTTCTGCATGAATACTTCATTTTATTTTACTATCAGTTTTTGCTCAGTTAGTCCTAACATTCCAGAATTTGGGGTGCTAATATTCTTTTCTTTTCTCTCTCCTTTCTTTTCTCTTCATCCCTTGCTCTGTCCTTCCCTCTCCCCCCCAGCCTCTCTCCTCTCTCTCTCTCCTCAGGATGCTCTACTACTGAGTTGCATCCCCATTCCCCCTGTTTTTCCCCCTGTGGATGGGGTCTCACTGAGTTACCAAGGCTGACCTCAGACTTGCAGTCCTCCCTCAGCATTCCAAGTCACTGGGCTTATAGTCTTTTCTCTTTTTCTAACCTACTATCAGTTTAAATGGTAAACATAGCTGAGATTAGATGGGAACCATATGTCATACAAATATAATTAGTGTTTTCTTTTCTACATTAAGTCAAAGATTATTTCACAACTATTTCAAAGTTTTTAGATATCATAAATCTGCCCTTAATACTTTAAATGTAGAATATTAACTTTTTTCATTCAAAATATATTTAAAAATCATATTCTGTTATATTAAATATATTTAAAAATCATATGCTGTTATATTAATGTGGTCATTTTACAAAATTAAACTTACAGGAAGGAATTGTTTCTTACTAAATAACCGTAGGTATATTGATATATAGCACATTTTCAAAGAGAATATATACACTATGCATGTAGGACAAATACATACCATGTTCATGTGTCCTGGAGATTGTCTGAGAATGCAGACTAGACTTCCTCCAGAAACCATCACCTGCCATGGAATGATGAAATTTCCCCAAGACAAAACTATGTTTCCTATGTTTCTTCAGAGCAGTTGGAGTAAAATTTTTGTGGTGGGGGAAAAATACTTATGAATCATACAGAACCACTGCTTCCAAAAATTTTGTTTAAATTAGCATAATACTTTCTTTAAATGAAAATTTACATAGATGGCAAAAAAGTAAGATAAAAGCAAATCAATTCAGACTTTAAGCAGCTACACTTATTTTGTCCAAGACTCCTCCATGAATATCTACAGCTTCACAAAGGTTTACTTGAAAACCATTTGAAGATTCAGTACCCTAGTTAGGTTTCTAGAAGTTATACACATATGATTTGTGCAATATTGTACAAATCATGCTTTAGGTCCACTTTGAGCAAAACAATTTTAGCTATAATCAACGTAAGTGTATATATTATTTGCTTGAAAAATATAACTCGATCCTGATTTTCTTAGTAAGTAAAAACAAATATTTCATTCTGGATACTTCTGTTATATGCAATATTATGTTCTACTTTAAAAACTGTATGTAACCATTTAGTAAATAAACATAAATATATACTAAATAAAGTATGTGAGCCTGACACAGAAAAATTTAATTGTTATAGGTTTTTAAATAATAGTGATGACTTTTATTATGTTTGTAGCTTAAAAATATAAAAATCAAGGGCTAGGAGTGTGACTTAATACAAGAGCACCTTGCCTGGCATTTGTGAGGCCCTGGGTTCAATCCTCAGCACTGGAATAAGTAAATGAATACATAAATTCATAATTACATAAATAAATAAAGAATAAAAATCAAGCCAGACCTGTAACCCCAGCAACATGGGAAGCTGAGGCAGGAAGATTGCAAATTCAAGGCCAGACTTTTCAACTTAAGTAAGGTCCTATGCAACTTAGTGAGACCCTGTTTCAAAACAAAACAATAAAAAGGGCTGGGGATGTAACTCATTTGTAATGTGTCCCTGAGTTCAATCCCCAGTATGGAAAAATTAACTAATTAAATGTGAAAATCAGTCTTTAATGTCTATCCAGTTAATAAACTTCCCAGTTACAGATTCTTTCTCCTTTCCCTACTCAATGAGAACTCTTTAGTTTCTAATCTTCATGAAATTGTTTTATGTTTAACTTTGAATAAATAACATGAACTGCTTTTCTTCTGCAGATATGGACAAAGTACAAGAAAGCAGACATTCAAAAAGCAGGTCTAGGGAGCAACAAAGCTCCTAATTCTATTGCCCACTACATGACATGTGGGCCAAGTGGTGAGTTTACTGCTTATAATGTAAATGAGATTAGTCTCATTTATACAAACTAACCAAGTTAAGTTTAAGAACAAGTGCATATTGCATTAACAGATGTAAATATTGCTTGCTTAATTGATTGATTTTCTGTTCTGTTTACTAGTAAAACAAGATTCATTGGTTACCATAGGTTTTGCCTGTCAGGGCAGGGAACAAACCTTTACAAATTCTTTTTTTTTTTTCCCCCCCTCAATTTAAATTTAATTTTGCTGGCAAGTAATGATAGTCTTTTATGGTAAGAATACAGCTTCCTCACTGTTTTGTTGATAACTAATGAAAATAAACTAGATGCCTGTTCTGTGAAGAGCTACTCAAAGAAAAGTTGTCTCTGATTTTCTGTCGCTTTCTCATTCCCATTGAAGTATCTGGTGCATGCTGTTCATAGTGGCTGCTCTATAGTTAGTATCCCTCTTATCTTCAAGCTTTTCTTATATTTTCTTTCTTCTTTCTGCCTTCCAACTAAATACAGAGAGAAAAGTGTCCTTCAGTTTCTCAGTATGAAGCCTTTATTTCTGAAGTAACAAGACACCTAGCAACTGTAGGAACCATTTTTTAAAAATCATTAAGGAGACTTTAAACAATCCTTCGTGAATAGAGCAGGCAAGAAATACAAACCTTCATTCCTTCCTTGAATCAAGGAGCACTACTGGATTCAACTGCCAAAAGTTTTAGAAGGTTTTAGGACTTAACTATACATTGTATTGTTAAGCTCTACTGAATAAAGAACGTTCTCTCACTAAGGACCAAGTGTTTTAAGGTCAAGTGTTAAAAGAAGCACTCCAGGAACAATCTACTTCTCTCATCATTTGTTTATGAATTTATCTATGTTTGCTTAATGCTTCTGCTAAGTATTAGCCAAAATCTAGCCATTTATATTTAGTTGTGTAAATCTAAATTAAATGCTGTAGTATTTTGTGGAATGTACTATATATGAAGATACAGAGAAAATTGTTTTGGCATGTCAGAGCCTTTTTTTGGTTAGACTGCATGTGTTGGTACTTTTTTTTAAGTCAGTTATCTTGATGCACTGCAAAAAATTCAGTTTATAAGATAAATCTGAAAATTCATAACAAGATACTGAAGTTAAAAAATATTAATCTTCCATATTCCCCACTAAGCTACACTAAGCATTCATATGTGGATCCAAGATAAAAGTGTTTTTCTGAAATTTTTTTAAATAAGATGGTTTTCCACTAAATAGCATTCCCAAGGTAAAGCTGTTGTTTTAACTTGTTTCACTTCTTTACTGTTGGGCTATGTATGTGTCTTTTTTTTTTTTTTTTTTTTTAACTTGAGAGCTGACTGTTGCTTAAGAAGTTTTCTTATGGCAAAAATAATGTAAATAATTTATTACGATCTGCATTTTGCCAGGAACTCACTTATTATTAAGGTTATCATTTATTAATAAGAATTTTTCTGTTTTTGTCCTTTATAATATTACATTAAAGTTGAATGAATAACAGGTACTTTTTGAAATATTTGTATGCATTTGTTACCTTAAACATTTGGAAGAAGCACAAAAAAATAGATTCAGTTAATCCAGAGAAACATCATTTTTTTAGTAGTTCCAATTTTTATATCACAGTTTTATTTTCTTATAAAGTCCAAAAAACTGCATTGATACTCATTAATACAAATTCATTACTTAACAATAAATATCAGAATAATCTTCTGAAATAAGAAGACATTGACTATTTTTTATTTTAATAGCACACTTCTTAGGCTCTCGTTACCAGCTCTAAAGGACTTTTTAGAATAATTCCTTATTCCTTCATATGTGATATATGAACTGTGTGTATCATCACTAACCCAGTAGCCATGAGAATAGTCTCTCCCCCCTCTGTCTCTCTCTCTCTGTGTCTCTCTTTTTGGTAGGCCAGTAGCAGTGTTGTGTTTATAGTTGTCTTGGAAAGACCATCAATAAAAAAAAAGAGAGACAGCATGTTTCGTTGACCAGAAATAGAAATGGAAATTAGAGAACTTGGATTTATTAACTCAGTGCCATCATTAACATAGGTTTGCCACCAAGTAATGCTGTAAAGTTAAATCACTTTGAAACTCTTGGATGAAAGGTGCTATGTAAATGTAAATACAAAGGATTCTTACTGAAATACAAATATTGCACAACAGAAATATTTAAAATCTATTCTCTAGACTTTGAAATCTCTCTCCATCATGACTCCCTGGATACAAGTATCAAATTGGTAAATGGGTATCGTGACAGTCTAGAGACACTTGCATGTAAAAAATGTAAATTTATTTTTTGGTTGGGTAAGTTGAAAGTAAATGTAGAAATTATGTTTTAGCTAAATACAGTAAGTGGGTAAGTTAGATTTATATTAACTAGCATCTAATTTGCACAACTAGGACACATCCCAGAACAGTTACTGAAAAGTTGAAATTTAATGAGTGTGAGGTGGCCCAATGAAGACGAATATCATACTTTCACCTCTCCAGGATACTAGTATTCTAAAATAGAGAATCTACTGAATTAACCAGCACATTAGTGCTTCTACAGAAAATGCTGAATGACAGCCTTTGAAGTACTAAATTTGACAAGGCTGATCTGAAAGGACAATTGAAAAGAGACAAACAAGGGAACATGTTGAGATTGTAAAAATACAAATATTCTCAGTTATATTCATCACCTTTTGCATACCATTTCAAGAAAGGACTAGATAATAACCACATGAATATTTCATTTTTTTCCAAAAGCTACCATTAGAAGCAAATGTGTAGGAAGCCACTCTTTTACCTTATATAAACTTCTGTCAAACAAAATAGTAAAGCCAACTGAAAACTAACCAGGGCCTATTCTTAATGGGCCTGACATGCTTTTAATTTTCTGGCTCTACTCTGAATCAATACCTAAACCCCCTCACCCCCAAGAAAACTGAAAAATTCAACATACAGGGTAATAGCTTTGGCCCAGAGCTCTAATAGTGTACTTCAAATCTAGCCATGTGGAAATGTTTTGGTCCAAGTTTTTGAATTGGTGGTTACCAAAGAGTTCACAAGACAGGTTCATATGTAGCACCTTTCATGCAAGGCATGGTAAGAGCCTATTTAAAAACCACCGTGCATATTATAGAATTTACAGCCACCTCACAAATGAAGTACTACAGCCTGTACTGTCTTAAGAGATTATGTCAGGAAATGAAAATGATAACTGTACCAAATCTGAAATTATAATGGGAATAATAATGTATGCTAAATTACTTTTGTATTTTAAGTTACTTTTTAAGAGAAAAGTGAATTTTGTGATTTTCTTTTCAACTACTTAGTCCCAAGATGTATTTTTTTCTTTAAGCCTTGAATGAATAATACAGAAGGAGCCCATTTTAGAACATAAAAACTTGATGTACATGTTATTTGGATAATGAAATGCCTTAAAAGGAATGCTTAATGGATAATGTTGCACTTATAACACCCTTTAACAAAACCTGATTTAAAATGGTCTTTTTCTTTTCTAAGGGTTCTCTTTTCATTGTTTTCCATTGTACTTATAACTGCTATTAAATACCAAATCAAATAATATATAAGCTGTAACATTTCCTTTAAAACTAATGCTGATGAGAATTTGGAGTTGAACGGCAAAATGTTTATTACTTGGCAATATTTAATACCAGCCATAGGAATCCAACTTGTGATAAGAGTCACCATTGTTTGATTTGTCTTTTTAAAACATTCATTTTCAATTTAGCTTTTAACTTTGTTTCTCCTTTAAAAAGTTGGATTAACATTCACTTTTCAGACTGATATATAAAAAATAAAAGAGGTGATTTTTTACAAGAAGTAGTAATCATTTTTAAGTCATAATTTTAACCAAGTGTCATTCTGTACCCTGGAGAACTGTTTTCAGATACAACCCCTAATTTCAGATTACTTTGCTCTAATCATTCTGGGATGAATATTAGGTTTTGGGAAAAAGTGAAGAGTTTGTCAGTTCTGTCAGTCCCAGAATAGGTTTAAATAGCATTTAATAGCCACCTTATAGGAGCAAAGATATGTTCCAAGACCAGTGGATCCCTAAAAGCACAAATACCAAATCCTGGATGTACTGTTTTGTCCTATAACATATAAAAGTTTATAAATTAGACACAGTAAGAGATTGATGATGGTAACTGATAATAGAACAATTATGTTACATGAATGTAGTCTCTTATTTTTTTATTGTACTGTATTCACTCTTGTGAGATCTGAGATGATAAAAAGACTTACTTACAATGTGATGAAGTGAAGTGGGTGAGGTCAGTGATACAGGAAATGTGACAAAGCATTAGACTACTACATAGGAATTACTTGAACAGCAATACTACAGTTACCACCACAGTTGATTCACTTGTCAATCTTAGGTAACCAAGAGGGCCCCTAAGTGACTATATGGGCTGGTACAGCATAGATACACTGGACAACAGAATGATTCACAGCCCGAGCTGGATGAGTGAGATAAAGTGAGATTTCTTCATGCTACTCAGAACAGCACCCAGTTCAAAACTTGTGAATTATTTCTGGAATTTTCACTTTCATGTTTTGGACCGTGGTTGACCATGGGTAACTAAAACCTCAGGAAGCAAAACTGCAGATGCGGGGACCAGTGTAAAAAACTGCACAAAATCTTTCATTTTCACTTACAGACTTTGGGAGGCAATTCACCTGGGTCCTTGGGCAAATCCTAGGCCTGTTATCACCATCAGACCAGCTACTCAAGGTCCTCAAATTCCAATTTTATTCCTTCATTTTATATTCAAAACAACCTAAATTACCAGTGTCTTAGACATATAATACAGACTAGGTAGAAACTAACATGGAACCTTAGAGTAAGATAATTATTATTTCACCTTTCGTAACATCCCATTTGATTATGTACTTGAGAAAAATATGAGAATTTTGATGACTCACAGAGGAATTTTTGTGATCTAACCCATGTCAGATCCTCAGTTAATGGCTTTTTTTAAAGTATTTTTAGTTGTAGATGGATCTGATACCTTTATTTATATGTGGTGCTGAGGATTGAACCCAGTGCTGTACACATGCTAAGCAAGAGTGCTACCACTGAGCCACAACCCTAGCCCTAGTGAAAAAAAAAATGTCAAATTTTGGTTTTTTTAATGCTTCTGTATGACAACTGACTACATTTTCCTAGGCTTTTATACTATTTCAGATGTCGTAACTGAAAGAGAATGAGTAAAATTATCCTAGAAATAGTATAGTAAAATAACTTAGAGGGCGGAAGAAACTTGCAGAAGTATGTTTGCATTTGTAACCTCTGAACAGATTAAATAAATTCTTTTTAATGGCATAAAGTAGCTACTTAGCTTTAAAATTTAATTGTATGAGAATATTTTCTACCCCTGGTTTTTCTAATTAAAATCATATTTTTAATAGAAAGTTACTGTTCACTGAAAAAAAAAAAAAATTCACTCAACACCAAACTAGGGAGTTTTTATCCTTCTCCCATGTTTGTTTTACTTATCTTGCTGGGAAATCCTTATTCCTTAATCCCCATTTCCTGAAATAAGTATAATATATTCCCATATTTTTTCCTTGTATTCTATACACTATCATGTAAACTTTACACCCACTGTTTTTCAGCTTGCTTTTTCAACAATGAGCATTCTAAAGATGTAAGCTAGTTAAGTGTTCCCAATTGTTGAAGGCATTCCTATAATGACTTACTGTCATAGGAGATGGAAGACAGAATCTGAGTTGACTAAAACTACCTCAGTTCATCTTTTATTTTTCGGCACTGGGAATTTAACCCAGGAGCACTTTACCATCGAGTTACAATCCCAGAGCTTTTCTTCTTTTTTGGGGGGAGGTTGGGGGCAGAGCAGGGATTGAACTCAGGGGCACTCAAACACAGAGCCACACTCCCAGCCCTATTTTGTAGTTTATTTAGAGCCCGGTCTCACTGAGTTGCTTAGCACCTCACCAAGTTGCTAACTGAGGCTGACTTTGAACTCACCATCTTCATTACAGTTATGTGCCACTGCACCCAACTCATACATCTTTTTAAAAGAGCACCAAAGATACTACTACCACTTTCATTTTTTTATTAGTATATTATAAATATAGAATAGTGAATTGTTATATATTTGTACATACATGCAATTTAACTATATGATATGGTCATTTTTTCCCCTCCCATATCTTCCCTTTCTCTTCTCTGTTCCCTCATCCTAGTACCCACTTTCAGTTCTTTTGAAAATTACCAGGAAAAAAAGTGGGGGGAGATAAAATAGGGTATACCAAAAATAAAATAAAAACTTGATGTCCTTACTTTCACCACCCAGGCACATTTTCTTCTAGGCCTGAATTCTTAAGAGAGTCAATAAATCTTACAGTAATGTAAATATCTTTTTAAAAAAATAAAATTACAAGAAAGCTTTCAGAAATACAATTATTCTGAACATTAATTTTTATCAAAATTTAGTATTATGGGATCATGTCCTGTCATCTTCACAAATCTGAGGAAGTCTTCAGGGCTCAATCCCATGGTTGCAGCATTGGTCATTGGATGAAAGTATACCTTTTCATGTCCACCCTCCAGAAAAGCAGAATCCAGAACAAATTTTACATCTCCATCATCACAGAAGAGTGCCAGAGGTGTGGCACAACCTTGACCAACTTTCAGTTTTTCTAGCATGACTGTTTCATCAGCAAATCGCAGACCTCCACTCCCAACACCTAACTTTTTGGCAAGATCATTTAAATTAATTTGTCTATCATGAAGAACTGTCACCAGCCAATAGTTTTTTTTCTTTTTGTCTTTAAGAAATAGGTTTTTACTATGTGCTCCTTTCAAATGCTGGATATGAGGCATCATTTCTTCAACTGTAAACACCTAAAAAATAATCACATGAGAAATTTAGAAATTAATATGCATATATAAATACATTTGAATGTATTTTGATTACCAGGTGAAAACAGCAAGGGTAAGTTATACTCATTGCTCTGAATTTAACTGGTAGAGATCCATCTTAGCCCATTATGAAATACTTATAATCCATTCTCTCGATTCCTCATCTTAGGATCTCAGGCAGTTTCTCTTAGACCAGTTTTCCATTCCAATGTGCTAGCCAAGCTGTCTCTAACATTCCCCCCAAAAAACCTTTTAACTTCAAACTTTAGGTACTAAAGTCAACAGCTGCCTTAGACACTTCTTCCTTCGCATTCCATTACAATCCTGATCATGTGACAACCTCCACTCTACAAATATGTAACCACAATGAAGGTGAGAGGACAGTGAACAAGACCTGGAAACTAATACATAAAAAGCATCAAAAAATCTGGCAATATTCACAGGAAAAGCGGGGAAAGTAAGTCCGGCATGGTGGCGCACATCTGTAATTCCAGTGGCTCGGGAGGCTGAGATAGGATTGTGAGTTCAAAGCCACCCTCAGCAATTTAGCGCGGCCCTAAGCAACTCAGCGTGACCCTAAGTAAAATACAAAAAAGGCTGGGGATGTGGCCGAGTGGCTGAGTCACCTGAGTTCAATCTCTGGTACCAAAAAAAAGGAAGCCAGCCTCAGCAACTTGAGACCCTGTCTCCAAAAAAAGGTTGGAATGTGGCTCAGAGATTAAGCGCCAAAAATAAGGGTGTGTGTGTGAGAGATGTGACCATAAGGGAGAAAGGTCAGAGAAATCGTTTTTATAAGGGAGAGAGGAAAGTCTGAGAAATAGTTTTTATAAAGGAGAGAGGAAAGTCTGAAATATAGTTCTGATGTTGTAAAGGCAAGGGATACTAACTGTATTCTGTTTCTTGAAGATCGCCATTTTAGCTATTATCGACTGTCGCTCAAGTTATGGGTAAGCTTTATGTCCCTGCACCACTCAAGTTACACTAGTTTCTGGAAACGTGCAAATAAACCTTTACATTAGCACATTAAACCATGTTAAAATGTACATATTCGCGAGCCTTTTGGGAGAGAATGGTGATTTTTGCCATGCTGGTAAAGTGTAAAAAGTAACCTGTGATAAATTGATCAAGACAGCAAAATATCCTATCAACCCCTCAACCTCAATCTCCTGCTGTTCGCGGAGGCCTCACACATCGTAGCCACAGAGAAGGCGCTTTGGTGCTTTCTACCACTTGACATACACAAAGTGGGCAAACTGACCGACATCCGGAGCGGTTTACACAAGTTCTCCATGTTTTGCCCTAGTTCTCAACATAAAATGTGATCAAATCACTCCAAGAAGACAACCTTACAGTCACAGTCCTCCGCCATACACCACCCCTGGGCCACCTGATCTCCGCGGCTTTGCTGGATGAACCCTCAGTGAGCACCCCCTCTGGCTGGGGCTGTCCTTGCGGTCACGTCTAACGCGGAAGCCTCACCTCGGGGTGCTCGACGACCTCCGTGCGGATGGCAAGGGCGCCGAGCCGTTGCTCCAGCGCCCCACGCAACTCAGAGCCCGCCATTCCGCCGCCACGCCGACATCCTGAAGTGCATCCGGAAGTGCTGGAGGGATGGCAGCCGAACTGGAAGCGCAGTACCGGTGCCTTCCGGAGGCGGGGCCGCGCCGTCCTGCCGCTCCTCCGCGGGCCGGCGCCGCCCGCGCCGGGACGCGGCCTGCGATGCGCGAAGCCTTGCGATGCGCGAAGCCCTGCTAGGCCTCGTCGGACGCTAGGGAGGCGCCTGAGTTCCCTGGGCGCTCCCTGACCTGCCGCAGGTTTGCTGGGTCCGCACATCTTCCGTGTAAACAGAAACCACTTCCGTTTGCACGTTCGAATTTTATATTTTACCTTTCCTGATAGTTTCGGTTATTCCAGGAATACCTAGCAGTGCTAACCGTGACTTGCCTTTTGCCTTGGTAGTTTGAGCACAACTTAGTGCCATGTTTTCAGCTATACTGGGAAACCCGCACTCACCACTTGAATGAGGCCTGAAATTCCACGTTAGGGTTTCACTTAGAGATTTAGGTTAAGTCTCAAATCTCATACGAAACCTGGGAATGTTTAATGTTTGTGTGAATGAGTTTGGGTAATTTCTCTCAGGACCCGCAAAATGAGTCCTTTGCAGAAGCCTTGGAAGAAGCTGCAATTCAGAGTTGAATTTACATCTTCACCCAGAACTGACTCTGGATAACACAACTTTGAAACTTCTCAGCTTTACCTACCTCTTAGACTATTAAGCTGTGTTTTCCTTGAAAAGTTTTGTGCTTGCTTGCTTACTTCTCTCTCTCTCTCTCTCTCTCTCTCTCTCTCTCTCTCTCTCTCTTTCTCTTTTAGGTGCTTGGGTTAAACTTAGGACCTTGTGTGCATGTGCTCTACCACTGAGCCACATTCCCCACCCCCATGCAGTTGTTTTATTTCTGATTATAGAAACCACAGCAGGCCATTTCCCATGGCCTCAGAAAATTCAGATCAATAACAAAAGCAACTTACAGCATTACAGGGCATTTGGAAAACAAAAAAAGATCACTCAAAATCTTGTGTTCGTATAGTGCTATTGCCATTTAGACTGTCCAGTCTCGTGTGTTTCTTTATTCTTGTTGTTTTGTATATACATAAGTTTTTCATATAATTGAAACCTTCATATATACACAATTTTGTATCCTGCTCTTATCACTTATAAGCATTTTCCTGTTTCTACACTGTCTTCCTATTTTAATAGATATGTACTGAATCATAGTTTTGTTAGAGTTTTTATTTTTTTTTTTGTTATTTTTGAGGTGCTTGGATTGAACTCACGCATGCTAGGCAAGCCCTCTTCCCCTGAGCTACATCCCCAACCCGGGATCATAATTTTCTTAATCATTTCTGCATTGGTGGACATCCTTCTGTTAATGAATCCTAATATTCTAAGTTGCTTCCCAAAATAGTTATTCTAATTTATAATATATTAACGTATATGAATTAACCCACTTTTCTGCATTTTTACAGATATATAATTTTAAAATTTTACAAACCAAAGGGATAATTTATTTTTAATATGTATTTTTCTGATTACTACATATACATAGTTTCTAAACTAAATTTTATTGTTTTATTATGTAATTTTATTTACTTTTAGATATGTATATATGTATATATATATATGTATATTTTTTTTTTCAGTACTTGGAATTAAGCCCAGGGGTGCTCTACTATGGAATGGTATCTCTTTTTATTTTTTATTTTGAGATAAGATGTCACTCCACTATGGAATGATATCTCTCTTTATTTTTTATTTTGAGACAAGATGTCACTAAACTGCTGAGGCTAGTCTTGAATTTGTAATCCTCCTGCCCTACCTCATGAATTGCTGGGATTATAGGCTGTGCACCAAGCCTATAATTCAAAGCTGGAATTTAAAAAAAAATTTTTTTTTTTTTTGTAACAGGAATTGAACTCAGGGGCACTTAACCCTGAGCCACATCCCCAGCCCTTTTTGTATTTTATTTAAAGACAGGGTCTCACCAAGTTGTTTAGGGCCTCACTAAGTTGCTGAGACTGACTTTGAACTTGTGACCCTCCAACCTCAGCCTCCAGAGCTGCTGGGATTACACTCATGCACCACCATACCTGGCTTGTAATTTGAAATTTTAACAGATAAAGGGACACTTAAATGTTTAATATGCATTTTTTCTGATTACTCAGGACATGGATATGTTTCCATGTTCAGTCTGTGGCCATACCATCCTGAATACACCTGAACACATCTGTTTCCATGTTTATTATTTGATTTCCCCAGTTGTGAACTAGTTTTGTTCCTTTCTTGGCTTATTTATCCACTGAATGAATATTAATGGGTTTGATACTGATATAATTAAGTTATCTGCCTTTCATTTGTCATATATCCTCCAAATAGTGTTTCCTTCCTTCTAGTTCCATCTACAGAAGTAAACTCACTTTTGTGAAACCAAATATCATTCTTACCTTTTTAAGTTTTTTTTTTAACCTAAGTTTCTAAATTAGGAGTTTAAACTCCAGTAACAGTCTATGTTCTGTTTTATTTTCTTAAGAATATTTAAGTAGGGGCTGGGGATGTGGCTCAGTGTTACAGTGCTTGCCTAGTATGTGTGAAGCACTGGGTTCAATTCTCAGCACCACATTAAAATAAATAAATAAAGGTATTATGTCCATCTACAACTAAAAAAATATTTTTAAAAGGATATTAATTAAAATGTATTTAAATTTTGCTTTAGCACATTAGGTGTGGTGTGCTCACTTTTTTCAGTAAGTTTCTCTAAGAATGAAATAAAAATAGGAAAGATCCCCCTTTCAAAGAAGTGGCAGCCAGGGCATGCCTGTAATTCTAGATCCATGGAAAACTGAGACTGAAGGATTGCAAGTTAGAGGCCAGCCTGAGTATTTATTGTAAAGAACCTCTCTCAAAATGTTAAAAAAGGACTGGGAATGTGACTCAGTAGGTAGAGCCCTTGGGTTCAGTCCCTAGTAACAAACACACACACACACACACACACACACACACACACACTTACATATACAAACACACAAGGAAGAAGAAAGAAGGAGAAGGGGAGATGGGGAAGATAAAAAGTAATGGCATATCCCAAATGGTTATCCTTAATATCCATCCGTAAGTGTTTGGAGTCTTTAAAGGATACTCAAATCTCATCATGATGACCTGAGAATAAACAGGGAGAAGAACTGAAATCTGAGTGTAACTGAGAAATTGTAAGTTGTTTTCAAAATAAGAAGGCATTAACCAAGAGGAAGGTCTCCATGACAGCTACAAAATAGGGACCCATCACGCAAAAAAAAAAAAAAAAGAAAAAAATGACACCTAGCATATTTGTCTAGATAACAGGTTGTACTGACCTGGAAATGTTTTTGGAAATGAGCTGTCATCTAGCTATGCAAGCCAGGAACCTTCAGGGCTAATCTATTACATTTCAATTTCTATAATCCTTCTATTTCATATCACCTCTTTCACCCTACCCAAACTACTACTATTTTCCCCCTAATGGTTTTGCTTTTTGTTGTTTCGTTTTGTTTTAGGTACTAGGGATTAAACCCAGGGTTGCTTTACCACTGGGCTACTTCCCAGCCCATTTGTTTTTGTTTGTTTGTTTGTTTGTTTTTCATATTGAGACAGGGTCTTGCTAAATTGTTCAGGCTGGCCTCAAACTTGTGATCCTTCTGCCAAAACTTCCTGAGTTGCTAGGATTATAGGTGTACACCAACATGCCTGGCCACTACTCGCTTTTTTAATTTTAGGTACCTGTGATTGAACAACCAAGTATCCTCCAACCAAAGACTTTTGTTATAAAACAGAGCTAAATCATCTATGGGAAAGAACTATATCACTGATCAACAAACAAAAAAATTACTGTCATAACTCAGGTTTATTTATTTGTTAAACATGTGTGACCACTGCATTAACTATGAAAGAAATGCTGTCCTTAGCATAGTCCTTTGTTATCAGAGCAAATACAGTCTTAAATTTACATTAGAAGCAGCAACAACATGGAACAGGTTACATTAAAAATTATCTACAGTGAAGTTGAAGAAATGTGTCTAGTCACAGAATCAAATGTAAAATCTCATGGTTTTAGGGGAGGGATAGCATCTGATAAATGCAGATTGTCAAATTATTTTACAAAGGAGGAAATAATAAATAAGAAACCTTGTAGTATTCCTACAAGAACCCATTGAGAAGGAGGTTCCTCATCATGAGGAAGAGTGTAGATACTTAAGAAATAAGGAATGTTGTGTTTTGGATATGAGGTATCCCCCAGAAGCTCCTATGTTAATCCAGGAATGTTCAGAGGTGAAATGATTGGATTGTGAGACCTGTAACCTAATCAGTCCATTCTAGTTTGAATGGACTGATTGGTTGGTAACTATGCAGGGAGGGCATTGCTGGAGGAGATGGGTCACTGAAGGTGTGCCCTGGGTTCATCATCCCTGTAACCCCTTCCCCCGACTTCTCTTACTGCATCCTGGCTGCCATGAATGGAGCAGTGCTTTTCCATCACGCCCTTCCACCATTATGTGCTGCCTTATCTTGGGCCCAATGACTCACCGTGGACCGAACCTCTGGAACCATGAGCCAAAATAAACTTTACCTCTTCTAAGCTATCCTTCAGGTATTTTGGTTATAGAAACACAAAGCTAACTAAAACAAGAAGGATATTCAAAAAGGTTAGTTGAAAGTTGAAATACACCAGGGACTGTGAAACAAGCTACCCACATTTTATATCTGCTTAAAGTGAGTAAACAAGTACAAGTAAGTTTCCTAACAACACCCAGAGAACTGGGCATCATTGCATTTATTAGGTGAAGAACATTAGAAATCCCCACTATTGAATGAAATAAAGGACAATTCTAGAACAGGTAGTTAAAATCTAAAAGGCTATGCATACCCAAATGGCAAATGGGAATATCATCATAAAGGGGTCCAAGGAGTTCCCTCCAAGGGGCAATGGGACCTCAACTTGGCCCAGGCAGGTTCTTGATTTATGCCATTGGAAAACATCAAAAGCAAGGCATAAGCAAAGATTTATTAAAGGACAGCAAAGGCATACACACCCAAAAGCAAGGTGTGGATGCCCCCCACCTCTCAGAGAAGATGAGTGATGCATCCAGGGTTGAGCTTTCTGACTAGATGTAGGATTTTCCTGGGAAGAAAAGTAGAGGTTCTCAGGTAGGCTTTTGTGAAAATCAAGTCACATGTCAATCATTTGATATTTGGGGTTCAGAATATTTATTTTGAATGCAGGTTAAACAGTCTAGCCATAAATCAGTTATGGGCACATTGTGTAGGTCTTTGAATCTGGTGACACTTAAATTATTGTGTTTTTGTTCTAGTTTATCTGGTACAAGTATACACTGGAGATTTTGTTCATTTAACTATAAAGAGAAAAGCATGTCTGGTCATGCTCATATATCTGGGTCTCCTTCTAGTAAGGATCTCTTTTTCTCTCTCCAAGAGCTCACCTATCTGAAAATAATATATATTTTTAAATGCTTGCTGCAATCCATGTCTCTGCAACAAATCTTTTAGAATATCTCCATGTCTCAGGTATGCTGTATGGCACAATACAAAAATGTATGGTTTCTGCCCTCAAAGACCTTAAAATCTTGCAAAGAGGACTGAAATGTCTAGGGGATAGATTGAAGATAATGTGCCTAGTGCAACGTTAGTGGCATGATGATGCTTTGGGAGCCCAGAGGAGAGTCACTAAGACCAGACTGTGGTGGTGCATTAGGGGAAGATGATACCAGGAGATTGCCAGAAAAAAGTGGTCCAGCTAAGGAAGGGAACTCCAGGGATTGAGGAATGGAGGTGAGAAAGCCTGATGTATGTATCCTGGGGCATTATGATCTATTACCATAGTAGAAGGGAATGAAGGGCTGTCAGCAGAGTCAAGGCTAGAGCTAGGCACAAAGGATTCTAAGTGTTATGCTGAGGAACCAGGAATGTCCTATTATAAAAGGGCATGTTAAATAAAATAACATCTTCCTAGGAAATTCTATATTCTGTCACATTTTCAATATTTAAGGAGATGGAGCTGGGTGTGGTGGTGCACTCCTGTAATCTCAGCTACTCCAGAGACCACTCTCAGTAACTTAACTAGGCCCTAAGTTAACTAGGCCCTCAGTGGGCTGCTCGGTGGGCTGCCTGTTGGGTGGTTGGGGCACAGCAGGTCCGCAGCTGCCAATGCAGCACTCTGCCCACGTGAACCCGCCGGGTGTCGGCTGGCGGGGCAGGCAGCAGGAGGGTGCTGGGTTTGACCTGCAGCCTGGCTCTCACCTAAGACCAGCACACCATACGACCTCGTGGGGCCCCTTCCTGGGCTGTCGGGCGCAGTACACACCTGCAGGGAAAGGTAAGGAGGCATGACAGCACCCCCAGCTGTCAGCCAGCCATCCCAGTCAGCCAATGATCCACCTGTCAGCTTGTGCTTGGCAGCCATTGGCTTAATCCGTAACCCGTGAATTTTAATTGCTCAACAATTGGCCCGATTGTCCTTAGCCCGGGAAATTCAACTACTCCAGCAAAGCTCCCGTCATGCTCTCTTGCACGTGCTCTCTCTCTCTCTCTCTCTTCAGGGCAGACACTGTTACTCTGCCTAATAAAATCTCTTGTGAGAGTTTCCATGTCTGGAGTGGTTTGTCTGGGCGCATTAAGGACTTAGCAAGAACTTGACTCAAAATAAAACATAAAAAGGGCTGGGAATGTGGCTCAGTGTTTAAGAGTCCCTGTGTTCAATTCCTGGTACCCAAAAAAAAAAAAAAAAATTTAAGGCGAAGGAGATATACTCACAATTTAGTAAATGGGGAAAATGTATAGGCGAATAAATGTTGGGAGAAATCCTAGTTCTTGGCTGGCAACAGTGAACATCTCAAGTGCGTAAACCTTCGGGGAGGAGTGTTCCGCTTCAGCCACCTAGGAAAGTAAACAACTGCCCCAAGTTGACTCAGTGTTATCCAGGGAACCCATATAGGAGCCTGGTGGTCTGAGCCCTGATGGCACATTGTGGTTGGGCAAGAAACCTATAAAATGTATAGTTGTTCCCGCAATAAACAAGTTTGCAGGCTGCTTGCCACAGCCTGCTTCCATCCAACTCCTGGAGTCTGGGTCTTGACTCCACACCCTTACCCCGCATATGAGCTAGCCTGGCACAAGAGAAACTGCAAATAAATGACTGCAATTATGTTTCAGAAATACACACAACTAAACAGCAGAGTGAGTTTTTTTTTTTTTTAATTAGTATTTATATCTTCTTTCCCTAACCCCACTCCCAGGAAAATCAGTTTATAAAGATCCATGTAAAAGGACGCATCTCAGATATAAGATGATAGAGATTAATTCCTAGAATAAGGGAAGGGGAAAGGAGCTGGATCTAGGAAGAAATTGCAGCTTCCTCAGAGTCTGAAGAAAGGGTGAAATCCAGGGTAGGGGGTTGGGAAGTAGAGAACAACCCTGTTTGGCACTCTGTCTCTCCAGAGGGTAGCAAAATGTGAGCCTACTATCAGTAGAAGGGAGTCCACTGGGGCATCACTGCCAGAACAGACACAGGTATCCTGTGAAGTACCATTGCTTATGGAGGTACTGTGATGATAACTCTTCCTGGCTGCTCCTAAGCCTCAGGTTCCTGGGTGATTCCATGGAGAAAGAAGGAAATCTCCAGCTCCAGCTATAAGGACATAGGCCCATATTAAACTCAGTTCAGCAAGACATAATTGAATATCAGCTAATTGCTGGAGGGATAATGGTGAGCAAAACCTGAGACCCTAGCTGGGTACAGCAGTGCAAGGTGGCGCATGGTGGCTCATGCCTGTAATCCCAGCAGTTTAGGAGGCCAAGGTAGGATTGCCAAATTTAGGGCCAACCTGGGAAATTCAGCAAGACTCTGTCCTAAAGTTTAAAATAAAATGAAAACTGCTAGGGATGTAAATCAGTAGAGCACCCCTGAGTTCAATCTCCAGTACTAGAGAACAAACAAAAAACTGGAGCCCTTGCCCTTGTGGAACAAGGATCTATCGGAGGTGACAGATTTTAATCAGATTAATCACAAGGACAAATAAGTTGCTTGGGTGGCAAAAGCTAAGAAAAACAGTTGTACAATACTATGAGAACCCATAATAGAGAATTTCCTGGACTGGAGGAGGGAGGTGTGAGTCAATGAACTGAGCAAATGAAGCTTAAACTGAGATCTAAAGTTGAAATATGGTTAGTGTGATTGGCTTGCAGGGTGGGCAGGGGGATTACTATGTTCTCCATACACAAATAGTGGGGGTTAAAAATTCTTACCTGCTGCATACATATTTGTTGAGGCAGTTATCTCAGGATGATGGAACTGTGGGAATTTAATTTTTTCTTTATATTTTCTATATTTTGAAAGTGGTTATGTTAAATATCTATTTTTATAATCAAGGAGGAGGGAATTAATAAAAATAGAGAAACATAAAGTCAGAAAATAATAAAAAATATTATTAAACCAAGAAATATCACTTAAGTCTCCACAATTAAAGTAGGTCACATGAGGGTGTTTTCAACAAAGACTTTAAAAGTTATGGTGAAAAGAAGTTAACTGGACAGACTGAATATAATTACCTCCAACTTGAACTGTGAATTGATAGAACACATTGTTTTCTTGCCTGGGAAAATACTGGTTTCATGTAAGAATAAACAAAACTCCTGTGGTAGACAACAACTGGGTTAAGCAAAGAAGTAGCACATTTCTTTCTCTTTTGTTCACTTAAAGCCCTTATTTAAAACTGCATGGTATGAAGGAAGCTTTGCAAACAACTCTTTACAAAAGAATGCTGTGAGCCCCTGGTATGGCAATAAACACCCAGTTGAGTGAGTGAGGATAGAGCAGCAATTACAGCAATTTGAGAACCTCTACAGGTGAGGGGTGCAAGACCTGCTCTAGAGTTGTTTTTCAAATCACTCATACCTTTCTGGGTCTAGTGAACCCTAAACCACTAAATTAATGAATAGAGCCTTATAGTCAGGCTATTACGTGCTCTGCTCGTGATTTTCATAGTAACCGAAGAACCTTCAAGAAAACTGACTTCAATACAAAAGTACTACTATATAACAAATTACACACATACAAACACACACACACACACACCACCACCACCACCTTCCTCCTTTGCACAGGGCTTAGGGATATTTTCTCTAATTCTAGCATTTCAAACTGATTAATTTGACTGGATTAGGTTAATGAGAACCATATCAGAATTTCTGTTCTAGTCTTACTGGCTAGAAATCCCCTATGAATTTAATGCATTAAATTAACCTGCAAGAGGGGCATATTTGCATAAATTTTATTTAAAATATAAAGTTGAAGACAAAACTAACATATTGTCCTATCCCTATAGAATTGACATACGTATTTATGGTAAATGCTGACTTCAGTAAATATATTTCTTAAATGTGTAAGCTATAATGTGAGGACAAAAAAAAAAGGCCAATTCATTCAGAAACAAACTCATATTTAGTAGTTTCCAAAATATTAAATAGCTTTCTGTTTCTGAATATAAAATATCATTTAATGTTTTTTAACAATTTGCAAGAATTAATTTGCTTTTTTATATAAATGTTTTTACATCATACTTTAGAAATAAATATAAAAGCCAGGCACAGTGTGCATGTGTATAATGCTATTCTGGAGACTGAGGTAGGAGGATTCCAAGTTCCAGGTCAGCCTGGCACCCTGACTTCAAATAAAATGAAAAGGATTGGGAATGTAGCTCAGTGGTACAGCACTTACCTAGCATGTGCACAGCCCTATGTTCAATCCTCAGTATTGGAAGAAAAAAAAAATGCTTACTGTTAAAAAAATAAAATAAAATCAGACCTCATATAAATATGCCAAAAAAGGAAAGAAATTAAGTCACAAGTATATACAAATATTCACATCAAAGATATATTATATATACTTTATATAATACTGTTTATTTTTAACTTTGTCTAATCAAGACAGAATTATATAACATGATACTTTATGGTTGCTTTTCTTTTTCACCTGTTAGGCACCTTTCCATGTCAATAGAAATCTATATTATTACTCATAATGACTCTATGGTATCCCATACACATACCCAACTCCAAATTTGGAAATATCCAATCTCCAATAACTTAAATGTAAGTCATTTCTATAATTTCCATATTATAAATAAAGCTATCATAAACGCCTATATTTTAGCTCTATTTTTTCATAATTATTTTATTTGTTCTGTAGAATAAATTCCAAGAATCTGTGAAGTTACAGTTTATACAGTTAAATTCTTTTTTTTTTTTTTTTTGGTACGAGGAATTGAACCTAGGGGCATTTAACCAATGAATCCCATCCCCAGCCCTTTCTAAATATTTTATTTAGAGATAGGGTCTTGCTGAATAGCTTAGGGCTCATTAATTTGCTGAGGCTAGCTCTGAACTTGTACTACTCCTGCCTCAGCTGCCCAAGCTGCTGGGATTATAAACATGCGCAACCATGCCAACCTATACATTTAAAGTCTTGATAGCTCTTGCTGAATTATCCTCCAGAAAGTTTTCAACAATTTTTATTGTTTTAGTGAGCAAATAGCCTATTTACCACATCTTAATTAGTTATTTGATTACCAAAGTCAAAGACATCAAATAGGGAAACATGTTTCACATTGTATTTTTAAGATTTAGGTAAAACAGTATCACTTTTATGTCTACTAGTATAAGCATGATCTATGTTTATCACTTCAGTTACCTTTAAGCAGTACTTTACACCATGCAGATAAAATGAAAACTTGTCTGCTAGGAGGTAAGTTCCTTGAGCAGAGATTTTGTCTGCTGTATTCACTGATGTCAGGAAGGCTTGAGAGGGAAGAAACAGCCTATGTTCATTTTGTCTCAAATTTTGTAACTGAACCCATCTCCTCAGAA
Source organism: Sciurus carolinensis (assembly GCF_902686445.1). Classification (NCBI taxonomy): domain Eukaryota; kingdom Metazoa; phylum Chordata; class Mammalia; order Rodentia; family Sciuridae; genus Sciurus; species Sciurus carolinensis. The sequence continues at coordinate 47,938,121 of NC_062225.1, forward strand.
TCTGAATGAGTAAAGATACAAAAAGAGGTCAAAAATTGCAAGAAATAAACTCCTTTCACAGAAAAGAACTTCAAGAGTAGAGAAGAAATGTCCCTGATTTACATCTCGAATTGTTCATAAATTGCCAATGATTTCATAGTTGTTGATTTTAACTTTGTTTTAGTATCTTGACAGTATTGAAATTTAAAATCTTTATGTGGTCTAAAATGCAGGTTTTCAAAGTGTAGTCTCCAGTGTCATTGTCATTACCTGAGAACTTAATAGATACACAGATTTTTGAAGCCTACCTCAGACTTTTGAATCAGAAACTCTGGAGCTATAGGGCAAACCCCAAGTGGCTATAGTTAGGCTTCCTTGCTGAGGGTCCTTGAGGGTTGTATTTTAGAATGCAGTCAAGGTCATGAACATATGTACTCACTTCATAAACATTTGCTTGTGAGCATGTACCCACGATGTAATCTGTTGGCAATGTCCCTTTTTTTATTTGGCCTGCATATAAAAAAAGGCCCATGGAAATGGCTTGGGAGGGTGCTAAATGGAACTGGCTGGGACAAAAATGGAACTGGAGGCTGGGGCCTGCTTCCACCTCTGAATAAAGAAGGTCTAATATCCCAACTGCATCTTGCATCTTGCTAGGATCCTGAATCTGTTTCCCAGGGTCTGAGCCTCCACTCAACAAATGGCAAAGTCAGCAGGATCTTCTGTAGGTGAGAGATGCATCAACCCTGGCAGATGGAGGGACTTGTGGCCACCAAGCAACACATAGCACTCAGTTACTAAGGTCCTATTAGCAGGGACTCCTGTGAAGAGTTGGGATATGGTGGATGGTTTCCCATTAGCACAGAGAAAGCTTTACAGCAGTTAGCTCCTGCCTGTGAGATGGTGCCACTTAGGAGGCAAATGTTGAACTTCTGATTGCCCTGCTAGTGAACATGAACCCAGTGGGGCACACTGTGAATGGAGTGGTAGAGCCCAGGCACTGACCCTGAAGAAAGGTGGCCACTGGGGCTGATGGATGAATGTTTCTTACAGCTTTGAGAGCAAAAACTGATGCAGTTTTACTAGAGACTGCCAAGATGAGGGAGTTGCAAGATAAAAAAGAGGACTTGGAAGCCAAAGTATGGCCTCTTTTGTAGTGCTGATGGAATCTGAGAAGGAGGAAGATTAACACCTGCAAGCCTGGCCAGTGGTAAACAGTGGAAATGCAGAAAATGAAACAACAGCAGCTGATGGCTCTTGTGAACAACTGGAAGGGCCAGCCCAGGTAACCAAGTTCACCACGCTCTGCCTGTCAAGTGAAGATGGTGGACTTGGGAAAACAATTAAGACAGAGGGCTGGGAGAGCCCCTGGTGACTTTGTCATTATGCCTGTGAGGTTTAGGGGTGCTGAAACTCAACAGGGGAAGACACCCCATGTGCTGATCGTATACAACCTTATTACTTAGATGTGCTAGAAACCAGTAGGGACCAAGAGAGAACCCAGTGTGCTGGGAGCCAACAGAGACCAAAAGAGAGACCAAGTTTCCAGGAGCCAGCAGGAACCAAAAGAAAGTCCAAGTGTGCCAGGAGCCGGCAGGGATGAGAGACTTTAGGAGGTGCTAGAGTCTGTTACCTATGTACGTGAATCAGAAACAAGCCCATACTTTGGAGTATATACTTGTACTGTCCAGTGCTCGTTACACTGATGGATCCAGCTGTGGGCAGCTGCTTGTGTGGATGGCAGTGGCTGTGGAGCCAGAGAAAGACACTGTCTGGTTTGATAATAGTGCGAGACAAAGTAGCCAGTGAGCTAAACTATACACTGTTGATACTGATAGCAAATGAAGCATTCCCCATATGATATATACTAACAACTGTACTGTGTATTGGGGGCAAGTTCTGTGGCAAGAGTTCTTGGAACTAAGCCACTAGGAATGGGGCATGTTACTGGCCATGCCCCCTTGAACTAGCCCAGAGAATGACAAAGTAGGTCCTCTGGTTAGGGGATGGTGGTTAGGGTGGGCACCTCCCACCAACCTGGTGGCTTGGTTGCCCCACTGCCTACAGCATGCAGATGTGAAAATTACGTGGAATGTAGTCAGACAATGGGGCCTGTGTTTAACCTGGAGTGGCCTGGGAGAGGCCTACCAGGCACGTGTGGTTTGTGCTCACATACCCTTGATGCCTTGGAGCCATGGCTGGTAAGGTAATGCACAGACACTGCCTCTCGACATGGTGGCAGGTTGACTACAAGGTCAGAAGACAGTGTTTTCCTTGACAGCAGTCAATATGGTTACAGGCTTGTTGTTTGCCTGGCCCAGTGGTCAAGTGAATCAGCATACTGACTTGTACCCTGACAATGTTAATGGCCTTGTGCAGCTGGCCCATCACATCAGAGTGATGAAGGCACCCATTTCATAGGTCAGAATGTACAGCAACGGGCAACTCAGTTACAGATTCAATGTAAGTTGCACATCCCATATCACCCACAGGCTGCAGGCATGATAGATATACTGGACTGCTTAAGCAAGGACTTAGGACAGCAGTCAATCTACCTTCTATGAAGGAGTAGACACAGCATCTGTGGGCAGTTATGAAAGCTCTGAATGAGCATCCCCAACAAGGAGGACCAGCTCCTGTGGAGGGTTTGCTGCACTGCACAGCAGCCCCAATACAGGTTCAGGTGACAACAAAGGCTATTGTACTTAACCGAGGTTTTGGGGAGCAAGGGAATATTCTTTTGCCTGCTCCCACTGATTTGAATCAGGGGAAAACTATGGATTGGACATAACCCTGGACAATAACCCCCAACCTCCATCTTTGGGTGGCCCTTTTAGCCCCATGGGAAAAAGGTTTGGGGGCTGGGGCTGTAGCTTAGTGGCAGAGTGCTTGCCTGGCATGTGTGAGGCACTGGGTTTGATCCTCAGCACCACATAAAAATAAACAAATAAAATAAAGGGATTCTGTCCATACACAACTTCAAAAAAATAAAGAAAAAGGTTAGAACTCCTTGTGACACCATGGGTGACAAGTGACTACTCCCCCCGCCATGTGATCTGGCCAGGTTCCACAGATGGGACACAGATGTTGAAGGGCATGTTTGTTATTTCCCTTTGGCCAATTACGAGTTCCCTGGTGCTGGTACACGCAGAGCATGCTGAAGCTCAAGACCAAGCTGTGTGAGTGTAGTATCACCACACAGGGAAACTGCCACAGGCAGCTGCGGTGCTTTCCTGGGACTGGAAGCTGGCATGCATTCTTCCAGGTGGACAAGACTTGCCTGTACTAGTGCCTATAACTACTTTGCCCTTTTGTCCACAGGTGTATCCTCACCAGCACCATTGTGAACTGGGCACACACCTATGAAAATACCTCTGCCCTGCTGGGTATTTGCCGAAGTTCCTGTAAGTTCTGCCAGACTACCCTGGTAAATACAGACTGTGTCCCTGGACAATTGGACATGGCTGGGAAACTTTTATTGTCACCTCAATATGGGATGGAACTGGCAATGGTTTTTAATAATCCTAGGTGATGGTACTTGTTTTCTGGTTGTATGTTGTTGCAGCTTATTTTGTTGTTATGGCCTATGGATGCAAGTCTCTGTTCTTCTCACTAAAGGATCAATGTGGAAGATTTCAGATGTGTACATCGTACAATGAGGAATACTAAAGGAGTAGGTTTTGTAAGGCAGGCTCCCAAATGGCTATGGGTAGGCTCTCTCGTTGAGGCTTCCTGTGGACTGTTTTGAGTATGTAGTCAGTATCATGAACACCCTGATTCAGCATGTACTCAAGGTCATAGACATTTGCTTGTGAGCTTGTGCCTACTAATGTAACCTGTTGCCAGTGTGCCTTTTTTGGCTAAATGGAACTGACTGGGGCAAAAATGGAGCTGGAACTGGAGGATAGGGCCTGCTGCCACCTCTAAATAAAGGTCTACTATCCCAAATGCATCTTGTATCTTCTTCAACCTGATAGGATCCTTGAATCTGTTTCCCAGGGTCTGAGCCTCCATGCAACAGTGGGGATCTAGCAATCTGCTTAACAAACAAATCTGCTTAACAAGCCAGGTGCCAGATATGATGGTGCCTGACTGTAATCCCAGAGGTTCAGGAAGCTGAGGCAAGAGGATCACAAGTTCAAAGTCAACCTTGGAGACTTAGTGAGGCTTTAAGGAACTTAGTGATACTCTGTCTCTAATAAAATATATTAAAAAACTGGGGGTGTGACTCAATGGGTAAGTGCCCCTGGGTTCAATCCCTGATACCAAAACAAACAAACAAAAAGAAAACAAAACAAAAAACAAGCCCACCAGGTGATTCTCATACATTTTTAAGTTTGGAAACCACTGGTCTTATCCGATAATAGTATTTTTTCCTAGTGGTTTCTGGTTTTGAAATCATGATTAGAATGGTCTTTTCTTCCCAAGTCAATGAATCACGTAATTTACATTATCATCTTATAGTCAACATTTAAATACTTAATCCACATGGAATTTCCTATACCATAAGAACTATAAACTTCTTGAGGACAGGAGCCTTATCTAGCAGGCACGCCTCAGAATTATATTACTTTCCAGGAGTGAAAGGCTTAGGGGATGAAAAACTTTTTCTTACTCTCTTAGGTTCATTCACAGAAATGTTCGAATTAAACTAACAAAAGACATTATCAGAAGAAAAGACACACAATCTTTTATTAATATTTACCTGAATGGAAGTTCACAAAAAAGAAATCAAACTCTAAGAAGCAGTTAGATTTGGGGGCTCACATAGCCTTTTAACAAAGGGAGTTTGATCTGAATAGAACTGTCATGTGCCATAATTTAAAATATCTCTAGAAAGAAATCCTAATAAAATGGACTGATTTCCTGTTTCATAACTGCTTTGCCAATTAAAAATTTAAAAAGGAGCTATTTCCTGACAGCTCAACATGGGGATTAAGAACTTATGCTGGGTCCTGGGGTTGCAGCTCAGTGGTACAATACTCGCTTAGCACGTAGGAGGCACTGGGTTCCATCCTCAGCACCACATATAAATAAATAAATAAAAGAGGTACAACTAAAAAAAAAAAAAAAAAAAAACTGCTGGTGTCACCACCCAATATTTTGAGCAAACATTACCCCCAAACAAAACAAAACAATAACAAATATGTTACCTCCATTCTATTTCTGTAAATATTCCCTGTTAAGAAGGACTCTCTACCTAGTTACCTCCCAGTTAATTCCTATCAGAGAATTAATGTACTAATTTGGTTAAAACTCTCACAATCCAATCATTTCACCTCTAAAATTTCTTGCATTATCTCACACATGAGCTTTTGAGACTTTTGGTGACACCTAATATCTAAACCATAACAAGGTCCTTGAGAAAAGAGTTCATTTTATTCATCTTTGTATCCCTATGACATAGTACATTTTATTTTAAATTATATTTTATATTATTCATTTTCCAAAAGAACTAAGAGGACATGCAAATTTGAGGTTTTAAAAAAATTATTATTGAGCTATATGTAAGATGAAGGCTTATTAGAGATAGGTAAATTAAGCTGAAACCAGAAGTCAAGTTAATACTTGAAATACATGTTATCTGCCTTAAATCTTTTTTATTAAATTTGTCCCTAAGACTGGGGATGAAATTCAGTGGTAGAGCCCTTTCTTTTTTCTAGCATGTTTAAGGTCCTGGGTTTGATCCCCACTACTGGAAAAAAAAAAAAAAAAAAAAAAAAAAAAGTGGAGACATCGTCAGCTATGTGGTTCTCATTTTCAAGAGAAGAAATCACCTCCAACTGTTGAACAGCTGTGTCATGATTCCTTTGAGTAACACTTGAAAGCATTTTGTCACTGGGTCCTTTAAGAGTGTATGATATGTAATTATAATCTATTAAGCAATAGCCTCAACAGTCACCTTTTAACAATATAGACTGTGTTGTACCTTATAACTTCCCTTATTGCAGGACTGAGAAACACCACCATAGGTAATTCAGTACAAATAATTCTATGGCAGTGAAGGAAAGGTGGAGTAATTTCTTCCAATCTCACAAATTAATCCAAGAGAAAAAAAATGTAAAAATGTATAGGAATATGCATACTTTAAATGCTTCCTATCTTTTGTATTCTTAATAAGAAGCTGAAATTCAAGAGGAATAGAATAAATTCATAAATTTAAAAATATAATAATGCAATTATAACATACATCAGGTTGGAGGAGATTCCAGCAACATAGAAGTTGAGGTGAAGACATTGCCTCAGTTATGGAAGCAGGCTCCACAGTGTGAGGGCCGGGACTGAGCGTTGAGAGGCCTGGTGTGCACGTCAAAAACAACAACCAAGGCATTCCATGTTGCTCCAGGACTCAGGATTCAAAAGAGGAGATAGTGAGAGACTTGAGACCAACTCAAAGCCGCTGGGTGAGTCTCTCCCGTTGGGGAGGCGTCCCGGATGGGGCGGTAGTCCCGGAACGCAGGGAACTTTGTGAAGTAGAGTTGCCTGGCGAGACGCCCCTCTCCCCGCTGGAGCGGTAAACACAGACAACTGGGAGCATCGTAGAGGTGGCTGCTCAGCACAGTGCTTGGACTCGAAGCAACCACTGGGGCTCCGGGCAGCTGCCTAGAGGAGGAGCTGCGTGGTGAGCTGTTTGGACTCAGAGCGATTGCTCCTGAACACCAGGGCGTGCCAGGAGGAGGAGGAGGAGGAGCGTGGCGGGTCGCTTGGTCTAGGAGTGACTGCACCAGAGCTACAGGCGGTTGCCAGAGGAGGAGCTGCGCTGCGAGCTGTTTAGACTCAGAGCGACTGCTTCTGAACACCGGGGGGCTGCCCGGAGGAAGAGGAGGAGCGCGGTGGGTCGCTTGGTCTAGGAGTGACTGCATCAGAGCTCCGAGTGGCTGCTCAAAGGAGGAGGCGAGTGGTGAGTTGTTTGGACTCAAAGTGACCGCTCCTGAACACTGGTGGCCTGCCTGGAGGAGGAGCGCGGTGGGTCGCTTGGTCTCGGAGCAACCTCTCCTGAACACCCAGGGGGCTACCCGGAGGAGGAGGAGGAACGGGGCGGGTCACTTGGACTCGGAGTGATTGCCTAGGGCTACGGGCGGTTGGTGGGAGGAGGAGATGCAAAGTGAGTTGCTTGGACTCCTAGTGACCGCATCGGACACCGGGCGGCTGTCCAGAGGAGAAGGCGTGCGGCAGGTCGATGGGACTCAGAGCAACTATACGGGGCTCCAGGTGGCTGCTCAGAGGAGGGGCCGCATAGCCAGGTGATTAGGTGCAGAGCAGGGTCCCAGGAGCTAGGCGGCTTCTTGGTGGAAGAGCCGCACAGAGACACGCTTAGGGTGGAGCGAAGGTTCCAGGACTGCGGGCAGCTTCTCTGAGGAGAGGCAGCCTAAGGAGACTCGCCTGCAGAGGGTGAGGCTCCCAGGCCCAGGAGGTAGGTGCGGGCCCCTGGGAACGTTGCAGAGGAAGGCAGCCCAGTCTAGGCGGTAGTTGTGGATTGAGGGGAACCTCTAGGAGGGGAACTGACCAGAGAGACCTCCCCACCAGGTGAGTCTTCCCTGCTGGGTGAGGTTTTTCCGACAAGGACAGTAAAATCAGAGACACAGGCACAAACAGGTCTTGCCTCAGCCCGCAGCCTAGTTCCCCTTTGGATGACCATTGGTCAACAAGTGGAGGCACCTCCGCCCACTAGTAGGGAATATACCCCACCTGAAGGCCACCACCCCTAGAGAGGCAGCTTCCTTGTGGAGCACCGCATTATCAACTTCCTCCAAGACTTCAGGCTACTGAAGGATAAGAGGGGATATACTAGCAATCTTCAGGGACATTACAAGTCGATAGAGGAAATCTGCAATATCTTAATGATCCACTAATACCTGAACAATATGAGAAAACAAGGGAAGAAAATGCCTCAAACAAATCTAGATGTTACATCAATAAAATCCAATGACAGCATGGCAGAAGAAATGACAGAAAGGGAGTTCAGAATGTACATAATTAAAATGATCAGGGAAGCAAATGATGAGATGAAAGAGCAAATGCAGGCATTGAATGATGAGACTAAACAGCAAATGCAGGCATTGAATGATCACACCAATCGACAGTTAAAAGAGCAAATACAGGAAGCAAAAGACCATTTCAATAAAGAGTTAGAGATATTGAAAAAAAAACCAAACAGAAATCCTAGAAATGAAGGAAACAATAAACCAAATTAAGAACTCCATAGAAAGCATAACCAATAGGATAGAACACCTGGAAGACAGAACCTCAGATATTGAAGACAAAATATTTAACCTTGAAAACAAAGTTGAAGAAACAGAGAGGATGGTAAGAAATCTTGAACAGAATCTCCAAGAACTATGGAATATCATGAAAAGGCCAAATTTGAGAATTTTTGGGATTGAGGAAGGCTTAGAGAAACAAACCAAAGGAATGAACAATCTATTCAATGAAATAATATCAGAAAATTCCCCAAATCTGAAGAATGAAATGGAAAATCAAGTTCAAGAGGCTTATAGGACTCCAAATACACAAAATTACAATAGACCCACACCAAGGTACATTATAATGAAAATACCTAACATACAAAATAAAGACAGAATTTTAAAGGCTGTGAGAGAAAAGAACCAAATTACATTCAGGGGGAAACCAATACGGATATCAGCAGATTTTTCAATCCAGACCCTAAAAGCTAGAAGGACCTGGAACAACATTTACCAAGCCCTGAAAGAAAATGGATGCCAACCAAGAATCTTATACCCAGCAAAAATTACCTTCAAATTTGATGATGAAATAAAATCATTCCATGATAACAAAAGCTAAAAGAATTTACAAAAAGAAAGCCAGCATTACAGAACATTCTCAGCAAAATATTCCATGAGGAAGAGATAAAAAACAAAGAAGAAAATAAGCAAAGGGAGAAATTATCCTAAAGGAACTGTCAAATAAAGGAGGAACAAAGTCGTGTCAAAAAAATAAATAAATAAATAAAATTTTAAAAATGTACCAAATGAATACAAATCATATCTCAATAATAACCCTGAATGTTAATGGCCTGAATTCATCAATCAAAAGACATAGACTGGCAGACTGGATTAAAAAGAAAGATCCAACAATATGTTGCCTGCAAGAGACTCACCTCATAGAAAGAGATACCCATAGACTAAAGGTGAAAGGATGGGGAAAAACATACCATGCACACTGGACTCAGCAAAAAAGCTGGAGTATCCATCCTCATTTCAGATAATGTGGACTTCAAGCCAAAGTTAGTCAGAAGGGATAAAGAAGGACATTTCATACTGCTTAAGGGAAGCATAAATCAGTAAGATATAACAATCATAAACATCTATGCCCCAAACAGTGGCTCATCCACGTATGTCCAACAAATCCTTCTCAATTTTAGAAACCAAATAGATCATAACACAATAATACTAGGTGATTTTAACATGCCTCTCTCACCACTGGACAGATCTTCCAAACAAAAATTGAACAAAGAAACCATAGATCTCAATAACACAATCAATAATTTAGACTTAACAGACATTTATAGAATATACCATCCAACCAAGAACGAATACACTTTCTTCTCAGTAGCACATGGATCCTTCTCTAAAATAGACCACATATTATGCCACAAAGCTAATGTTAGCAAATACAAGAAGATAGAGACACTACCTTGTATTCTATCAGATCATAATGGATTGAAGTTAGAAATAAATGAAAGAATAAAAAACAGAAACTACTCCAATACCTGGAGATTAAACAATATGCTATTATATGATGAATGGATAACAGAAGATATTAGGAAGGAAATTAAAAAATTCTTAGAGGTAAATGAGAACAAAGAAACATCATATCAAAATCTCTGGGACACTATGAAAGCAGTACTTAGAGGAAAATTTATTTCATGGAGTGCATTCAATAAAAGAAGCAAAACTCAACAAATAAATGACCTAACACTACAGCTCAAAGCCCTAGAAAAAGAAGAACAGACCAACACCAAAGGTAGTAGAAGACAGGAAATAGTTAAACTCAGAGCTGAAATCAACGAAATTGAAACAAAAGAAACAATACAAAAATTTGACAAAATTAAATAGTTGGTTCTTCGAAAAAATAAACAAAATTGATAAACCTGTAGCCACACTAACAAAGAGAAGACGAGAGAAAACCCAAATCACTAAAATTCGGAATGAACAAGGAAATATCACAACAGACACAATTGAAATACAAAACATAATTAGAAGCTATTTTGAAAACCTATACTCCAACAAAATAGAAAATTTTGAAGACATCAACGGGTTTCTAGAGACATATGAATTGCCTAAACTGAACGAGGAGGACATACACAATTTAAATAGACCAATTTCAAGTAATGAAATAGAAGAAGTCATCAAAAGCCTTCCAACAAAGAAAAGTCCAGGACCAGATGGGTTCTCAGCCGAGTTCTACAAAACCTTTAAAGAAGAGCTCATTCCAATACTTCTCAAAGTATTCCATAAAATAGAAGAGGAGGGAACCCTCCCAAACTCGTTCTATGAAGCCAATTTCCCCTGATACCTACACCAGACAGAGACACATCGAGGAAAGAAAATTTTAGATCAATATCCTTAATGAACATCGACGCAAAAATTCTCAACAAAATTTTAACAAATCGCATACAAAAACATATTAAAATGATAGTGCACCATGATCAAGTGGGTTTCATCCCAGGGATGCAAGGTTGGTTCAACATCAGGAAATCAATAAATGTAATTCACCATATCAACAGACTTAAAGTCAAGAATCACATGATTATTTCGATAGATGCAGAAAAAACATTTGATAAAATACAGCACCCCTTCATGCTCAAAACACTAGAAAAAATAGGGATAGTGGGAACATTCCTTAACATTGTAAAGGCCATGTATGCTAAGCCCATGGCTAATATCATTCTAAATGGTGAAAAACTAAAAGCATTCCCCCTAAAAACTGGAACAAGGCAGGGATGCCCTCTTTCACCAGAGCAATTAGACAGACCAAAGAAATTAAAGGGATACGAATAGGAAAAGAAGAACTCAAACTATCCCTGTTCACTGATGACATGATTATATATTCAGAGGAACCTGGAAATTCCACCAGAAAACTTTTAGATCTCATAAGTGAATTCAGTAAAGTAGCAGGATATAAGATCAATGCACATAAATCCAATGCATTCTTATACATAAGTCTTGAATCTTCAGAAAGAGAAATTAGGAAAACTACCCTATTCACAATAGCATCGAAAAAAATAAAATATTTGGGAATCAATCTCACAAAAGAGGTGAAAGACCTCTACAATGAGAACTACAGAACACTAAAGAAAGAAATTCAAGAAAACCTTAGAAGATGGAAAGATCTCCCATGTTCTTGGATAGGAAGAATTAATATTGTCAAAATGGCCATACTACCTAAAATGCTATACAGATTCAATGCAATTCCAATTAAAATCCCAATGATGTACCTTACAGAAATAGAGCAAGCAATTATGAAATTCATCTGGAAGAATAAGAAACCCAGAATAGCTAAAGCAATCCTTGGCAGAAAGAGTGAAGCAGGGGTATCGCAATACCAGATCTTCAACTCTACTACAAAGCAATAGTAACAAAAACGGCATGGTATTGGTACCAAAATAGAAAGGTAGATCAATAGTACAGAATAGAGGACATGGACACAAACCCAAATAAATACTATTTTCTCATACTAGACAAAGGGGCCAAAAATATGCAATGGAGAAAAGATAGCCTCTTCAATAAATGGTGCTGGGAGAATTGGAAATCCATATGCAACAGAATGAAACTAAACCCATATCTCTCACCATGCACGAAACTAAACTCAAAATGGATTAAGGACCTCGGAATCAGACCAGAGACCTTGCATCTTATAGCGAAAATGTAGGTCCAGAGCTTCAACATGTCGACTTAGGACCAGACTTCCTCAACAGGACTCCCATAGCACAAGAAATAAAAGCAAGAATCAATAACTGGGATAGATTCAAACCAAAAAGCTTTCTCTCAGCAAAGGAAACTATCAGCAATGTGAAGAAAGAGCCTACAGAGTGGGAGAAAATCTTTGCCAATCATACTTCAGATAGAGCACTAATCTCCAGAATCTATAAAGAACTCAAAAAATTCTACACCAAGAATACAAATAATCCAATCGACAAATGGGTTAAGGAAATGAATAGACACTTCACAGAAGAAGATCTACAAGCAATCAACAAACATATGGAAAAATGTTCAACATCTCTAGTAATAAGAGAAATGCATATCAAAACCACCCTAAGATTCCATCTCACCCCAATTAGAATGGCGATTATCAATAATACAAGCAACAGGTGTTGGCGAGGATGTGGGGAGAAAGGTACACTCATACATTGCTGGTGGGGCTGCAAATTAGTGCAGCCACTCTGGAAAGCAGTATGGAGATTCCTCAGAAAGCTTGGAATGGAACCACCATTTGACCCATTTATCCCACTACTTGGCCTATACCCAAAGGCCTTAAAATCAGCATACTACAGAGATACAGCCACATCAATGGTCATAGCTGCTCAGTTCACAATAGCCAGATTGTGGAACCAACCTAGATGTCCTTCAATTGATGAATGGATAAAGAAACTGTGGTATGTATATACAATGGAATATTACTCTGCCATAAAGAATGATAAAATTATGGCATTTGCAGGCAAATGGATGAAATTGGAGAATATCATGCTAAGTGAGATAAGCCAATCTCAAAAAACCGAAGGACGAATGAATCGCTAATAAGTGTATGATGACACATAATGGGGAGTGGGAGGGGTTAGTGTTAGGGTTAGAGTTAGGGTTAGGGAGGGGGGCCAGAATGGAGGAAGGAAGGACTGTATAGAGGGAAAAGAGGGGTGGGAGGGGTGGGGAGGAAGGGAAAAAATAACAGAATGAATCAAAGAACATTACCCTATGTAAATTTATGATTACACAAATGGTATGCCTTTATGCCATGTACAAACAGAGAAACAACTTGTATCCCATTTGTTTACAATTAAAAAAAGGCAAAAAAAAAAGTTTTTCTGTAATTATAAACAGATGGATAATTTAGAAAAGACGTTCTGACCATGAGAGTTAATAGACTTGGTATATAATTATTTCTCAGGAGATTGTGCTTAAGGAGGTCCAGAGCAAATGTTATATTGCATAAAAACCTCATCATTCTAAGTTTATTAAAAATGGTTATTTGAAAAGGGGAAAAAAAAACAACAACAAAAAACAACCAACCCTCCACCTCCTAGTGTCATTCATCATAATGAGTAACATTCCTATCCTATCGACCATGCGAACACAGAACAAGAAGCAGACAAGTGGCTGAGAAATGGAGAGGTCTTCCTCTTGGACTAAGAGAAGAAAACCTGAACGCTGCTCTAATAAGAATGAGGCACCTCGCAGTACAGTGTGAGAAGCAGGAGCTGGGTCTTTGCATTGTAGACCTGGAGAGTTGATAATTTAAAACTCAGCACAGTGGTGGGATAGAAGCTTTTAATAATATTCTCCAAAAACTGGATTCAGGCAGGGCATGGAGTTAACTTAAAGACATTATCTGTGGGTATACCAAGGAATAAAATCTAGGTTAAAGCAGAGGCCCACAATAGCGTTAGAACTTAAGGACAGACGTAAACTAAAGAAATCACTAAAACACATGCAAAACCCCCAAACCAAACCAAACAACAAAGAAAGTAGAAAAGGGTCTAGTGTTATGGGTGAAATAACGACTGAGTCAGGCTTTCCTGAAGTGTTTTTCTATAAAGGTCTAAAGAAAGGAAGAAAAATATCATTAGTTTTCTTGGAAAAAACATTCCAGAAATAAAGCATAGTGGCTGCAAAGGTTTTGTGTGGATTGAATAGAGAGATTGAAGATGAGCAGGAGGAGAAAAAAATCAGGGCACAACTAAGACTCTGTGGGGTCTTATTTTATGGTTAAGGCTTTAATTTCTCTCTGGGTGATAAACCATTAGAGAGTTTATAGCTGAGCAGTACTATGAACAGGGTCTTTTAGGCATCTATATTGAAGACAGATGGTATAAGGACAAGGCATAAACAGAAAGACCAGTTTGGAGGCTACTAGTATTACTTAGACTTGGAATTTGGTATATTAATATGAATCCACAAGATCTAAAGTCTCAACAAGTTTGACTTTCCACGGAGAATAGAAAACACATTATTTTTACAACTTTCCTTATAGGAATTAGTTGTTTATTCACTAAATTATTTTGCATGTCATATATCCATAAAAAATGAGATGATAAAAGAAATGAAGTGTTTGGGATATGCTGATTTCCTGAGGTTGTATGATGACAACATAGTCTCACCTGGTCTAAAATTTTATATGTATAGTAAGTAGGGAAAAATTCAGAAGGGAACAATTTGTTGTGTCATGAAATAAAGCTTTTTTAGGAAAATAAACATCCAAATTAAATATTAATTGTTACAGGACCCACTTGCTTATGTTTTTGTTCGTATTTTAAAACCTGAAGAAGTGTTTGAATTACCTCTTAAAAATAGGAATTTAGTGCTGGGTGTGGTGGCACATGCCTGTAATCCCATCAGCTGGGGAGGCTGAGGCAGGAGGATTGTGAGTTCAAAGCCAGCCTCAGCAAAATGAGGTGCTAAGCAACTCAGTGAGACCCTGTATCTAAAAAAAATACAGAATAGGCTAGGGATGTTGCTTAGTGGTTGAGTGTCCCTGAGTTCACCCCAGGTTGTCTCACCCCAGGTTTTCCCACCCCACCAAAAAGAAAACCACAGGAGTTTAGGGACCGTGTTATATTAAACAGTAGTTTTTCATCTATTGGTTCATTGTTTCAACAGTTATATCTTGAAAGTGTGTTGGCATCAAGCACCAGCTAAACATTAGGGATACAGTAGTAAATTAAAAAGTAAAAGGTTTTTTCTTCATAAAAGTTACACTCTGTTGGCAGGGAGAGAGACAATAAAGTGACAATTTCTCAGATGTTGATGTGTTATAGAAGGGGAAAAAAGCGATCAAGGAAACAGAGGCAAAAAGTTGGGGAAAGAGAATTTTAAAGGGGTTTTCAGAGATAACTTCCATGATCAGGTGAAGTTGGAAGAAACCATGGAAATGTCAGGGGACTATATCAGCATACTAGAGGAATAGTGTGCACACATGTCCTCGGGGGAGCACGCTGGTGTGTTAGAAGCACAGCGGGTGCTGCATTGAGTAATGTAGCACTGTGCCTGGAGCATTGTAACCAGCTAAGCAATGAACATATGAATCTCCTGTGTTGAAATCTATTAGCACTCAGGTTAAATTCCAAAAACCTTACCTCTGAGGGCCTGCACGGTCCTGTGTTGTCTGCTTCCTCCTATTTCTCAAGCCTCTGCTTTGACATCTCTGCCCTGACCTGCTCTGCCTCCCACACTCTGCACATTCACCTTCAGCTTCTTTGAGCAACTCATACCCACCTCAGGGCCTGTATGCAAATATTGTGCTCTGTTCCTCCTAGGACGCGGACTCTGGCTTTTGATGTGGCACCTCATTCTTGTCTTTCAGGTCTTAGCTCATACAGTCCCCTCCTTACAGTTGCAACCCTGAACTTCCATTTTACTATGTTTCATTCCATTCATATAATTTATCACTATCTGAAACTATCTTTTGTATTTATTTACTTGATTATTTCCTTTCTCCCATAGGAGAAATATATATTTATCACATATGCTTCTAGAAATCAAGGACCTTGTATCCCTAGTTTAACCCTTCATTGCCAACAGTGTATCTGTGGACATAGTTGAGTCACAGTAAATATTAGCTGAATTTTGTTGCATGAGTAAATATTCATTTGAAAATTTTGTTTAATAAGGGTAACACTATTGTATAATTAATTGAACACTTTGTACAGAATTAAGAATTTTTAAAGAACAATAACATGTTAGCCAAAGAAAACAACCTTAACTGTAGCAGTCTTGAGATAGCCAACATATTCAGATTTAATTTCCTGAAAATATTTTTATGACTCAAAAACCTAAGGCATATATAGAAACTTAATTTTAAAAAGATGAGAACAGCATCTAACTATGTATATACATCAAAATAATCTGATTAGCAAAGATTGTTTTCCAAAATATTCAATTTTGGTGTCATATGCATACCTTTGCATTAATGATAACTTAGGGAACACACAGAAGCAAATCTAATGTAATGAGAAAACTAAAGAATCCCAAAGTTTAAGTGGATACTTGAAAATTGAAAAAGTTTTGAGGATATCTCTTTCTCATTTTCAGGGTAGAATTATTATTCTTGATCTCTTTGTAAAGTTTAATAAACTTATGTTTTTCTCCACTGCAACTTAAACATAACATCAATATAAAGGATAAAACAAAATGAAAAGAATAAATAACATGCTAATAGTTTTGTAATTATGTATTTTTCTAGCCTCTTTATTAAATCTAATGCACACTATACATGAACTTGTTTCATACACGAAATCATACATTTTGTGGAGTATTGCCACTGTTTTAACACAGTTGTATGTCCAATTGAAGTTGTTCTCTTTTATTACATACATCATTCATGCATGCAGCCAATCAATAGTAAGTCTTTATAAATACAGTTTACCAGACAAAACAGGGGAGTCAACTATGAAAACATAGATATGATTTTTCACCCAGGGATATAATAACATTCTGGGTATGCCTGTTCCTCTGTCTTTTATCTCTCCGTCTTAACCTTAAGATTTATTGCACTGCAGACCTAAGAACCAAATATTCTTAATACTTGCCCTCAGGCTTCTTTGGACCCAAAAGTTGGAGGAAGTTTAAATAAGGTCCAACCTGATGCATGTGTTCTGTGTTTACACAAGTTGATAAGATCAGTGATTGAAAATCACTTCACCAGCAGTAGTGTAAATGAGAGAAGCAGGTAAGGTGCAGGACAAGGTGGATGGAGACAATATTGTGGGAAATATTGTCTTCTGAAAACAATGCTGTCACTCAGCTCCAGATGACTTTTATTTTAATTACTTGATTTGTGAGATCTTCCAATAAAAAATGAAATAAAGCTATGGATAAAATACCAGTTAGACCAAAATCAAATAAAGCTGAATCTGAGCTGCTGGCCTGCGTCTTGCCATTCTTGTGTAAAAGATGAAATGTTTATCTGAAAATCCAAAGAAAGTGGCTCAGACATCAGTCTCTGATGACCCTGGAGCTGCAAGCAATACATCCACCAGGAGAGGGCAGTAGTTCTGGAGCAAGGCTTGGAGGCTGTGCTCTATTTCTATACTGTACTGCAGGCCATTGCCCTTTTGCTCTCTCCCTGCCCTGTTACTCAGTAGATCTAGAGGAAATGTTTACAGTCCGTCAGAAAGAAACTCAAAGCTAAGTTATTACAAATGTTCCTAGGGTCTTCTTGGTCACTGTGAAACTGCTTTTCCCCTTTCTGTGTTTCTCTATTTCTCTCTTGATATCGGTTTCCCTCTGTGATCACACACTCCCTGAACTTCTCTGAGACACTCATTGCAGATTTCTTCCCTGATATTTTGATGCCACCTTTCTCATTTTGCTGGAATCTGGATTATCCTCATGCCAAGCTGTCTTCTCAGTTCATTTTGTTTGTGATTTTTGCTTGATTCTGAATTTCATACATGCAAGAAATGCATATCGTTTGGGAGTAAAGGCAAGAGCATGAGGTTGTGGGAACTGTTTATATTCAAAAACCAGCCAACCTCATTCTCTGTCCATTTGTGCTTACCTTACTTTATTCTCTCACATAGCCCTTCCCCCCACCCACAGCCTTCCTGCAGCTAGCAGCTCTGTATCAAAAGCTAGGATTTAAAGGGAACTACCTGAAAGTAGACCTTCTGTTTCAACTCAAAATTTGGGAACTCTCACAAACTGCATTAAATGTATCTCACAAACTGCAATTAAATGCATCTCAAATGTGACAATATTTTTCAAATAATCTAAAGTCTTAAGTGACTTTTTCTCATAAAATCAACTTAAAAGATCAATGAAACCAAAATCATGTCTTTTACCTTTACAAATATGATGCAAGAACATATTTTAATTGAATTGAATTGAATTTGGCTTATATTTTATTGTGCTGAATAACATAATATATATTCTTTGGTAGCTGAGAACATTGTAACTTATAGTCTTCTTGCAAATTCAAATAGTCCTATTAAATAAATAGATACTAGTAAGTGGAACTACAACATAGTGGTAATGATTTATTTTATTCCACTACTTATGGAAATAGAACTAAACAACTCTACATAAAAATCTAACTAGAAGTCACAAGGGAATCCTTTTTAAAAACAATCTTAGGTTTGAAGAGTGCCAAGAATTAAAAGTGCATTGTACGAATTCTCTTATTAGTTCTTTAAAACAACCCTTATAGGTATATTATACAGAATTTATTGTCCATATTTTAAATATAGGCAACAACCTTCAGAGATATAAAATGTAAATATCAAATGACCTAAGGTTATGTTCATCATCTAGCAGAGCCAGAATGAGAAGCCAACTATGTCTTCTTCCTTCTATATTTTTGACTTCCTGTTTTGTGACACAAGAGGCATTGATTCCTTCTCCTCTCTTTGCCGGGGTCCAGCCCTAGCAGGAGTCCATGGGTTCCACACCGGTAAACGGGGCACGGGGAGACAGCGTCGGCGATGGATGGAGAATGAAAGACACAAACTCTAGTTCTGGTGCAATCAATCCCACTTTATTCTGGGGAAGGCTGGGTTTATATACATATATATTTTTCAGGCTATAATGGCACTCTTGTGGTTAATATTAAAGAAGTTTCCAAAGCATAGGCAGAAAACAACAACCTTACAGATCATCCTTACCTAATCACAATTGTTTTAAGAATATCTAACTACGTTGATGAGCTAATACAATGTTTATTTCCTTAATATCTAAACTCTATGTGACCTAAGACTATTCTTATTATTCTCACGATTAAAGTGATAGACAAGTAATCTCATGTGACCATTTCTATTAGGTCCCTCTGGTTAATATCTAAATTGCTGAGTTAAGGGTTACAGGAGGGCAGCAGTCCCAATGGTTATTGTGTGCCAACGTTTATTATAGGGGTGACATATTCTTTGTAGGAAGGAAGGAATGTTGTGAAACCTTATTCTTTTACCTCACCACCACACATAAACAAAACCATTGTTAAAATTTAACCAGTCTGTTGGAGACAAAGGCAGGTCTATAACTATTTTCTCCAGAGGCTTTCAGGGACTCATTGCATGGTTGCAAAATTATTTTTAATTTTGTTAGTGGTAAAGACCCATTGTTTTTCAGATTGTAGGTAATATTTTCTGGAATTTTTGTTGTATTCCCCTCGTCCCCTTAAGCAATCTGTTCAGACTGAAATGAGTAATATATTATCAGAAAAACACAGCAGAAAAAACACCATGCTCTGAAGCAAAACATCCGGCAATTCCTTTTAGGATGAGCCTTTGCAATCATCCTCCAGAGGATCTTTGTCAAGCACTGGATGGAATTCAGGATGCCCACGCATCCCTTCTTTCATGAAATACTTCAGCACATTGCTTTGAAAAAGCAAGCAGCATCAATCTGTAGCCTGTAATATCTTTAGTTCTCAAAATTAAAGTCATTTTCAATAGTAGCAAACTCCAATATTTCTGTAGTTATATACAAACACCTGAAAAATGTTAAGAATGTACATGTAAAACATGCAAAATATAGACTAGAATCATTACAGGAAATTCAATGTATTTCTAAAAACAAATGATACTTAGTGCTTAATTAGCTTGATTCAAACTTAGTGTAATTTATTTGTGTACTTTTCATAAGCTGCAAAGAAAGAAAAATTTCAGAGTACTTAATGCCAAACTAAGTGCATGATATAAAATATTTTTCACCCAGAAATATTCTCCATAGAAAGAGAGAAGGATTGAGAGGTGAGGGAGAGGTAACCTTGAGAGGGAACAAGCTTTGATGGAATTATCAGTGAAACACAAAAATAGAACAATGCAAGGAACAGCAAGAAAAGATCATAAGTTTTGAAAAATTAGATTATTGTTCATGGAGAGATGAACACAATTTGAATATGCACTTAACACCTGGATATATAGTCAACCTACAACATCTTATTTTGAAGACCAAATACTGATGAACTATCTACCAATTTCTGCAACTCATAATGTTTCAGCTAGGTTAATCTATAAACTATATTTCCCAGATAGGTTGCAATAGGTTTATTGAGAATAATAGTACTGAAATACTTTATAATTGGCAATAATATCCTACTTTTCTTTGTTTATTTCTCTCTGCAGCCAAGAGGTTTATTAAGTTATTTTAGACATCAGTCAATTAAATGTACACTTGGAAAATATTTCATTTTTATTCTAGGAACAAAATGAAAAAGAATTCTAGGAAAGAAATGTAGATGTTATTACTAGTTATACACATTCTGATTTCATAATGAAAACCAACATACCTGTTATCTTTTTTAATGATAATTTTTGTCTTTTCCTTATACAGATCTACATTTAATTTTATTGGAAAATTTTTGCAGAATAAAATATGAAATACGACATATTTATTTCCCAAATCATAGAAAAGATCAAGAATGCCTGAGAAAAGAAAAAAAAAAAAAAAGACCTAGAAATTCAGGCTCTAAATAGAACAAAATTATTGTGATAAATTAGGTTATTATTCATATTATTCCTACTTCACTCCCCTACCTTCCTGGAAATAGTGTACTTTTCTACCCTTAAACTTTCTGTTAGTTCATATCACTTGTTTTGATCAATGGGATCTTGGGCTTTATCAATCAGGCAAATAGAATGTGTTTCTATGGTGGAGTGTGCTAGCCTGTATTCATCCTGTGCACGTGTGGGGATGGAATTGCTCCAGTAGACCTGCTATGGAAAACATCTGCCCCACCTTCCACAGCCTGAAGATGTTGCCCTGCTGAACTGCAAACCATTAGCTAAAAGAAACTAATTGTTGTTATTTTAAACCACTGACATTTGAAGCACTTTGTTATGTAACAATAGCTAATCAATAGTTGTAATTAATTCTGTGATACAATTTCCTATTTGCCTTTTCTTGACACATACCCTCACTTATCACCTAAAGATAGTGAACCAACCTGAACATTTAGGGGATTGTATCTAGTGATGCCTACTGTATTATGAATCAAAACAAATTTTAAATATATATATATTTACTAATTCATTTTTAAATAACTGTACTAGAGTCATTGAATTAACATAAATAACATTTTTATGAAAAATCTGCATGATCCCTACCTAAATACAGTTTTATCTAAAGAGTGGCATCATTTTATATTTCCTTAAAATTTCTTTAGTTTTTTTGCTTAATAGAATGTGAATGGGAGGAGACTTTTTCTTTACTTTTCTTTTTTGTCCTTAGCAGAGATTTGTTTTTTCAAAGAAATAGTTTAGTCTTTGTTGACCTTGCATTGTACTATTCAATAGTAAATTTTTTGACTTTGAAATCTCATGCTTAGCACAGATATTTTCAGCCTTTCCTCTTTTTAAGTAGTTAATATAACTAAGTTCCCTTCGAAATATTGGCTTTGCCTCAAATCATAGGTTTTATAGGTTGTGCTTTTATTGTTTGTTTTTTAAACATGTATTTTTTGATATGTAAGTTATGTAATCTATTTTAAAATTTGCACATATATAGACTTTGCAGATATTTAACTTTGTTATTCATTTATAACAAATTTTTGTCATAAAATACAATGTCTACAACAATAATCATGTTGAATTTATGTCTTGCTTTCTGGCTTAGTATATGATCTGTTTTGCAAATATTCTATATGTGCTGGAAAAAACATGTAGTCTCTAGTTTTTGGGAAATGATATGAACATGGCTTTTTAATTTGTTTAATTTTTTAATAGATTTTTAATTTGTGTTTTTCATATATATATCTCTATACTTTAAAATAGAAAACAAAATTGAGAGAGGTGCATAAATCTTTCACTTTGATAATAGAATGCTTATTTTTGTTTCTATGGTTCTAACATTATTGCTCTTTATCCATAAGGACATTTAGTATGTTTACATAATTTACTTGTCAAATCTTTCTAGGAATGAAATATTTTACTACTATGTAGGGATTCTTTTTACTCCTAACAGCACATTTTTGCGTTAAGGTTTTATTTGTGTGTGTGTGTGATGTATTTAATCTTTCTTTTCATTTCCTTTTTTCCTGAATATCATCTTTACTTTCTTTTACTTTGTTTATTGTTATGCTTTATTACAGCATTATGCATGATAACTGGGTTCAACCTGACAAAATTATACATGCATGGAATCTGACCCACTCCATTTCACACTCCATTTCACTCCCCATTGCTCCTACTCATCTCTCCTTCTCCCCACCCCCCACTCCACCCCACTGATTCCCTCTCCACTCATTTATTTATCCATCCTTGATTTGTGCTTTCAACACGTACATAAAGGTGAAAGCAGCCCCTGTGGCATATTTTATATATTCATATAGCTGAATTTTATTGAATTATTCTACATTTCCTCCCTTTTCCTGTTCTTCCTCCCTCCCCTTAACTCCTTCTTCTACTCCAGTAATCATCCCTATAGCTTTAGGATATCCTATTTAACCCTACCCCACCCATTCAGGTTTTTAATTTTGCTCTAGCTTTCACATGAGAGAAAACATTCCACACTTGATTTTCTAAGTCACCTTATTTCACTTAGCATGATTTTCTCCATTTCCATCCATTTACTCATAAATTTATTAATTTCATTCTTTATGACTGAGTAAAACTACCTTGTGTATGTTTAGTCAGTGTTTTTTGGTTATGTGACCTAAAGACCTGAAAAGAAGCATTTTAAGAAGGAAAAGTATATTTGGGGGCTCAGAGTTTCCAAGGTCTCAGTCCATAGTTAGCCAACTCCATTCCTTGGGGCCTGAGATAAAGCAGAACTTCATGGCGGAAGTATGTGTCAGAAGAAAGTAGCTGGAAACAGCACCAGGAAGCAGAGAGAGTGAGCTTCCCTCAACAAGGACAAATATATACCCTGAAGGCATGCCACCAGGGGCCCATGTTCTCCAGCCCCATGCTACCTGTCTGGTTACCACACAGTGAACCCCATCAGGGGAGTAATGCACTAATTAGGTTAAAACTCATTACCCAATCATTTCACCCCTAAACTTCCTTCCCCACATCCTGCTCAGTATTTCTTATTTGTGTTCTTGATAATTGTTATTGTGACTAAAGTGAGATAAAATATTAATGCAGTTTTGATTTACATTTTTCTGATTGCTAAAGGTGAACATTTTTTCATGTATTTGTAGTTCATTTGTATTTCTTTTGAGAAGTGTCTATTTATTTCTTTTGCCCACTTATTAATTGGACTGTTTATTTATTTGTTTGTTTTTTAGTGTCGAATCCTTGAGTTCTTTATATATTTTGGATATTCATCTCCTGATTCTTGTCCTTAATTCTATTTATGTACAGAATTACATTTATTGAATTGAGTATCTTGAACCAACCTTGTATCCCTGGAATGTAACTCAGTTGATCATGGTGTATTATTTTCATGAAGTGTTTTTAAATGTGGTTTGCTAATATTTTATCAAAGACTTTTGCATTTATATTCATTAGGGATAATGACCTATAGTTTTCTTCACTTGATTTGTCTTTGTCTTTGGTTTTGGTAACAGAGTTAAACTAGGTTCATAGAATGTATTTGGGAGTGCTCCCTCTCTTTAAAATTTCATGGAAATATTTGAGTAAGATGGTGTTAGTTCTTCTTTAAAAGTGTGGTAGAACTCTGTTGAGAATTTATCTGATCCTGGACTTTTCTTTGTTGGTAGACTTTTGATTGCTGTTTTAATTTCATTACTTGATATTGTTGTGTTTAGATTTCCTATATCCTACGGGTTCAATTTGGGCAGGTTGTGTGTATCTAAAAATTTGTCAGTGTCTTTCAGATTTTGCATTTTATTGGAGTATAAATTTTCAAAGTAATTTCTAATGATCCTCTTAATTTCACAAGTGTCTGTAGTGATATCTCTTTTTTATATTTAATTTTGTTGATTGCATCTTCTCTCTTTCTTTTGGTCAGTTTGGTTAAGTGTTTTCAATTTTATCTTTTTGATGAACCAACTCTTCATTGAATTGATCTTACATAGCATTATTTATATTTATTCTTAATTTTATTAATTTTGGCTCTGATCTGAATTATTTTATGTCTTTTATTGATTTGGGGATTAGTTCATTATTTTATAAGGTCTTGAGGTGGAGTATAATCTTATTTATTTGGAATCCACTTTTTTAATATAGGCACTCAATGCTATAAATTTTACTCTTAGAACTACCTTCATACTGTATCAGATATTTTGATATGTTGTGTCTCTGTTCTTGTTTGTTTCTGAGAATTTTTGAATTTTTTCTCTCATGTTTCTATGATCTTTTCTTCATTAGAAAACATATTTTTCAAGTTCCATTTGTTAATGTTGTTTCTATCATTTTTCTTGCTGTTGATTTCTAGCTTCAGTCCATTAGAATATGATAGCATGAATAGGATTGTATCTTTTTCTTTTCTTTGTATTTGCTTTGACTTACATCATGACCAAGAATATGATCTGTTTGGGAAAAGGTTTCATGAGCAGATGAAAATAAGGTAAATTTAGTTATTTTGTGATGAAATATTCCATAGATGTCTTTCAGGTCCATTTTATTTATACTACTATCTAGGTTGGTAATATCTTTATTGATTTTGTATTTGGGTGATCTGTTCATTGGTGATAAAGGTATGTTTAAATTACCCTGTATTATTGTATTAGGGTCTATCTTGGATTTGTCAAGAAGTATTAAGAAGTATTTTTTTAAAAATTATTTTATTTTATTTCTTCGAATTAGCTGTACATGACAGTAATGACAGTAGAATGCAAGTATACATTTTGATAAATCATACATAAATGGAGGTGTAATCTCTAAGTTTTCTGATTATACACATTGTAGGATCACATCAGTCATGCAGTCACATATGTAAATGAGGTAATAATGTCTGTTTCACTCTACTATCGTTCCTTCCACCATACCCCTTCCTCTTTCTTCACTCCCATCTGCCTAATATAAAGTAACTCTATTCTTCCCTATCTGCCCCCCTTATTGTGACTTAGCCTCCACATATCAGAGAAAACATTCAGTCTTTGGTTTTTTGGGTTTGGTTTATTTCACTTAGCATGATATTGTTGTAATTCCATCCATTTACCAGCAAATGCCAGAATTTCATTCTTCTTTAAAGCTGAGTGATAGTCCATCATATATATACACCACATTTTATTTATCCATTCATCTGTTAAAGGGCATCTAGGTTGATTCCATAGTTTAGCTATTGTGAATTGAGCTGCTATAAACATTGATGTGGCTGTGTCACTGTAGTATGTTGATTTTAAGTCCTTTGTGTATAAACCAAGGAGTGGGATAGCTGGGTCAAATGGTGGTTCCATTCCAAGCTTTCTGAGGAATCTCCATACTGTTTTCCACAGTGGTTGCACCAATATGCATTCCCACCAGCAATGGAGTGTACCTTTTCCCCCCACATCCTTGCTGACATTTATTGTTGCTTGTGTTCTTGATAAATACCATTCTAATTGGAGTTAGATGAAATTTAGAGTAGCTTTGATTTGCATTTCTCTAATTGCTAGAGATGTTGAACATTTTTTCATATATTTCTCGATTGATTGTATGTATTCTTCTGTGAAGTGTCTGTTCAGTTCCTTAGCCCATTTATTGATTGGGTTATTTGTTTTTTTGGTGTTAAGTTTTATGAGTTCTTTATATATCCTAGATATTAATGGTTTATCAGAGGTGTATGTGGTAAAATTTTTCTCCCAACCTGTAGGCTCTCTCTTTACATTACTAATTGTTTCTTTTGCTGAGAGGAAACTTTTTCATTTGAGTCCATTTATTGATTCTTTATTTAACTTCTTGTGCTTTTGGGGTCTTGTTAAGGATGTCAGGTCCTAAGCTGACATGATGAAGACTTGGGCCTACTTTTTCTTCTAGTAATCACAGGGTCTCTGTTCTAGTGCCTAAGTCTTTGATCTACAGTCAGTTAAGTTTTGTGCAGAGTGAGAGATAAGAGTTTAATTTCCTATTTTTACATGTGGCTTTCCATTTTTCCCTGCACCATTTGTTGAATAAGCTATCTTTTCTCTTGTGAATGTTTTTTGGCACCTTTGTCTAGTATGAGATACCTGTATTTATATGGGTTTATCTCTGTGTCTTCTATTCTGTACCATTGGTCACATGTCTGTTTTGGTGCCAGTACCATGCTGTTTTTATTACTGTAACTCTGGAGTATAGTTGAAAATCTGATATTGTGATGCATCCTGCTTCACTTTTTTTGCTAAGGATTGTTTTGGCTATTTTGGGTCTCTTATTTTTCCAAATAAATTTCCATGATGCTTTTTCTAGTTTTATGATGAATGTCATTGGAATTTTAATAGGAGTTGTATAAAATCTGGAAAGCACTTTTGGTAGTATGGCCATTTTGACATTTTTAATTCTGCCTATTCAGGGGCATGCAAGGTCTTTCCCTCTTCTAAGATCTTCAATTTCTGTTGTTAGTGTTCTGTAGTTTTCATTGTAGAGGTCTTTCACCCCTTTTGTTATATTGATTCCCAGACATTTTCTTTGAGGTAATTGAGAATGGGGTAGTGATCTTTATTTCTCTTTCAGTGGATTCATTACTAATGTATAGGTATGTGTTTGATTTATAGGTAATGACTTTATATCCTGCTACTTTGCTGAATTCATTTATTAGTTCTAGAGGTTTTTGGTGGAATTTTTTGGATGTTCCAAATATAGAATCATATTATCAGCAAATAGAGTTATTCTTTACCTATTTGTATACCTTTAATTTCTTTCTTCTAATTGCTCTGGCTAGAGTTTCAAGGACAGTGGTGAATAAAAGTGGTGAAAGAGGGTATTTTTGTCTTGTTCCAGTTTTTAGAGGGAACACTTTCAATTTTTCTCCATTTAGAATATGTTGGCCGTGAGTTTAGCATATATGGTTTTTATGATGTTGAGGTTTGTTCCCACCATCCCTAGTTTCTCTAGTGTTTTGAACATGAAGGGGTGTTGTATTTTGTCAAATGCTTTTTCTGCATCTATTGAGATGATCATATGATTCTTGTTTTTGAGTCTATTGATATAATGAATTACGTGTATTGATTTCCATATGTTGAACCAAACCTGCATCCCTGTATGAACCACACTTGATTGTGGTGCACTATCTTTTCAATATGTATTTGTATGCAAGTTGCCAGAATTTTATTGATAATTTTTGCATCTCTATTCATCAGGGATATTGGTGTGAATTTTTCTTTCCTTGATGTATCTTTGTCTGGTTTTGGTATCAGGATGATACTAGCTGCATAGAATGAGTTTGAAAGGGTTCCCTCCTTTTCTATTTCATGGAATAATTTGAGGAGTATTAGTGTTAATTCTTCTTTGAGGGTCTTGTTGAATTTGGCTGAGAATCTGTCTGGACCTGGGCTTTTCTTAATTGGTAGACTTTTAATGCTATTTTCTATTTCATTACTTGAAATTGTTGTTTAAATCATATATGACCTCATGATTGAGTTCAGGTAGGTCATATGTTTCTAGAATCTTGTCAATGTCTTCAAGATTTTCTGTTTTATTGGAGTATAAATTTTTATAATAGTTTCTAATTATCTTTTGTATTTCAGTTGTGTCCATTTTGATATTTCCTTTTTCATAACATATTTTAGTAATTTTATTTTTCTCTCTTTTCTCTTTGTTAGTGTGGTTAAGGGTTCATCAATTTTACTGACTTTATTTTCAAAGAACCAACTTTTGTTTTGTCAATTTTTTCACTTGTTTCTTTTGTTTCAATTTCATTGATTTCAGCTCTTATTTTAATTATATCCTGTCTTTTACTGATTTTGTTATTGATTTGTTCTTCTTTTTTAAGTCTTCAAGATGTAATGTTAGGTTAGTTATTTTTTGAATTTTTATTCTTTTAATAAAAAAAACTCGATGCAATGAACTTTCTTCTATGTACTGCCTTCCTAATGTCACAGAGACTTTGGTATGTTGTATTCTCATTTACCTCTAACTACTTTTTTTTATTTCAACTTTGGTTTCTTTTACTGTCCACTCATCATTCAATAGACTTCCCTGTGTTAGAATAGCTTCTATTTTTTATTTTATCATTGATTTCTAATTTCAGTCCATTATGATCTGATAGAATGAAGCATATTATCTCCAATTTTTTGTATTTACTAAGAATTGTTTTGTGGCATAAGATATGGTCTATTTTAGAGAGGGATCCATGGGCTGCCAAGTAAAATGTGTATTCACTCATTGATGGATGAAATATTCTATATATGTCTGCTAAGTATAAATTATTGATTATATTATTATTTAATTTTTTTATTATTGTATACAAATGGGATACATGTTGTTTCTCTATTTGTACATGGAGTCAAGGCATACCATTTGTGTAATCATAAATTTACATAGGGCAATGATGTTTGATTCATTATTTTTTTTCCCTTCCCCCCGACCCCTCCCACCCCTCTTTTCCCTCTATACAGTCCTTCTTTCCTCCATTCTTACCACCCTCCTTATCCCTAACCCTAACCCTAAACCTAACCCTAACGCTAACCCCTCCTACCCCCCATTATATGTCCTAATTCACTATCAGCGAGATCATTCGTCCTTTAGTTTTTTGAGATTGGCTTATCTCACTTAGCACGATATTCTCCAATTTCATCCATTTGCCTGCAAATGCCATAATTTTATCATTCTTCATTGTGGAGTAATATTCCATTGTATATATATGCCACAGTTTCTTTATCCATTCATCAACTGAAGGGCATCTAGGTTGGTTCCACAATCTGGCTATGGTGAATTGAGCAGCAATGAACACTGATGTGGCTGTATCTCTGTAGTATGCTGATTTTAAGTCCTTTGGGTATAGGCCAAGGAGTGGGATAGATGGGTCAAATGGTGCTTCCATTCCAAGCTTTCTGAGGAATCTCCACACTGCTTTCCAGAGTGGCTGCACTAATTTGCAACCCCACCAGCAATGTATGAGTGTACCTTTTTCCCCACATCCTCACCAACACCTATTGTTGCTTGTGTTCTTGATAATCGCCATTCTAATTGGGGTGAGATGGAATCTTAGGGTAGTTTTGATTTGCATTTCTCTTATTACTAGAGATGTTGAACATTTTTCATATATCTGTTGATTGCTTGTACATCTTCTTCTGTGAAGTGTCTGTTCATTTCCTTAGCCCATTTGTTGATTGGATTATTTGTATTCTTGGTGTAGAGTTTTTTGAGTTCTTTATAGATTCTGGAAATTAGCGTTCTATCTGAAGTATGAGTGGCAAAGATATTCTCCCACTCTGTAGGCTCTCTCTTCACATTACTGAGAGTTTCCTTTGCTGAGAGAAAGCTTTTTAGTTTGAATCTATCCCAGTTGTTGATTCTTGCTTTTATTTCTTGCACTATGGGAGTCCTGTTAAGGAAGTCTGATCCTAAGCCAACAAGTTGAAGGTTTGGATCTACTTTTTCTTCTATAAGATGCAGGGTCTCTGGTCTGATTCTGAGGTCCTTGATCCATTTTGAGTTGAGTTTTGTGTAGGGTGAGAGATAGGGGTTTAATTTCATTCTGTTGCATATGGTTTTCCAGTTTTCCCAGCACCATTTGTTGAAGAGGCTATCTTTTCTCCATTGCATATTTTTGGCCCCTTTGTCTAGTATGAGAAAATTGTATTTATTTGGGTTTGTGTCCATGTCCTCTATTCTGTACCATTGATCTACCTTTCTATTTTGGTACAAATACCATGCCGTTTTTGTTACTATTGCTTTGTAATAGAGTTGAAGATCTGGTATTGTGATACCCCCTGCTTCGCTCTTTCTACTGAGGATTGCTTTAACTATTCTGGGTTTCTCATTCTTCCAGATGAATTTCGTAATTGCTTGCTCTATTTCTGTAAGGTACATCATTGGGATTTTAATTGGAATTGCATTGAATCTGTATAGCACTTTAGGTAGTATGGCCATTTTGACAATATTAATTCTTCCTATCCAAGAACATGGGAGATCTTTCCATCTTCTAAGGTTTTCTTTAATTTCTTTCTTTAGTGTTCTGTAGTTCTCATTGTAGAGGTCTTTCACCTCTTTTGTGAGATTGATTCCCAAGTATTTTATTTTTTTGATGCTATTGTGAATGGGGTAGTTTTCCTAATTTCTCTTTCTGAAGATTCATCACTTTTGTATAAGAATGCATTGGATTTATGAGCATTGATCTTGTAACCTGCTACTTTACTGAATTCACTTATGAGTTCTAAAAGTTTTCTGGTGGAATTTCCAGGTTCCTCTAAATATATAATCATGTCATCAGCGAACTAGGGATAGTTTGAGTTCTTCTTTTCTAATTCGTATCCCTTTAATTTCTTTGGTTTGTCTAATTGCTCTGGCTAGAGTCTCAAGGACGATGTTGAATAGAAGTGGTGAAAGAGGGCATCCCTGCCTTGTTCCAGTTTTTAGGGGGAATGCTTTCAGTTTTTCACCATTTAGAATGATATTAGCCATGGGCTTAGCATAGATGGCCTTTATAATGTTAAGGAATGTTCCCACTACCCCAATTTTTTCTAGTGTTTTGAGCATGAAGGGGTGCTGTATTTTATCAAATGCTTTTTCTGCATCTATTGAAATAATCATGTGATTCTTAACTTTAAGTCTGTTGATATGGTGTATTGATTGTATTATTTATTCCTATAGTTTCTTTATTTAGTTTTTGTTTAGAAGATCTGTCCAGTAGTGAGAAAGGTGTATTAACATCACCCAGTATTATTGTGTTGTGGTCTACTTCTTGAAATTGAAAAGAGTTTGATGTACTTAGATGCTCCATTGTGTGAGGCATAAAGATTTACAAATGTTATGTCTTGCAGTTGTATAATTCCCTTCAGTAGAATGAAATGATCTTCTTTGTCCCTTCTGATTAACTCTGACTTGAAGTCCACTTTAACTTGTATGAGGATGGAAACCCCTGCATGCTCGTGCAATCCATGTGAGTGTTTATCTTTTTTCCCATCTTTTTACCTTCAATCTCTGGATGTCTTTGCCTATGAAGTGAGTCTCTTGAAGACAGAATATTATTGGGCCTTGTTTTGTAATCCAATCTGCAAGTCTATGTCTTTTGATTGATGAGTTTAGGCCATTAATATTCAAGGTTATTACTGAGATATGACTTGTATTGCTGGTCACTTTGGTTTATTTCTGGTTTTTAATTTGATTTAGTTTTTCTTTTGACTATTTCTTTAGTATAGTTCCTCCCTTTGCTTGCTTTTCACTTCATTCTCATGGACTATTTTGTTGAGAATGTTCTGTAGTGCAGGCTTTCTAATTGTGAATTCTTTTAGCTTTTGTTTATCATGGAAAGTTTTTATTTCATCTTCAAATCTGAAACTTAGGGTCTAGGTATATAGCTCAGGGCCTTGGGTTCAATCCCCAGCACTGCAAACAACAACAACAACAACAAAATCTGAAACAATTTTGCTGGATATAAAATTCTTGTTTTCATCCATTTCCTCTCAGAGCTTGAAATATGTTGTCCATGACCTCCTAGCTTTGAGGGTTTGGGTTGAGAAATCAGTTGAGATCCAAATTGGTTTTTCCCTATACATAATTCTCTTTTTTTCTCTAGCAGCCTTTAAGATTTTACCTTTATTCTGTGTTTTAGTCATTATCATTATTATGCATCTTGGTGTGGGTCAGTTGCAGTTTTGTACATTTGGGATCCTGTGAGCCTCCTATATTTAATTTTTCATTTCATTCTTTAGGTTTGTGGAATTTTTGATATTATGTCATTTAAAGAGCGTGCATTCCTTTGGTTTGTAACTCTGCTCCTTCTTCTATCCTGATAACTCTTAAATTTGGTCTTTTCAAGTTATTCCATAAATCTTGAAAGTTCTGTTCATGGATTCTTACCATCTTCCCTGCATGGTCAAACTTAATTTTAATATTACATATTTTTTCTTCATTGTATGAGGTTCTGTCTTCTAAATGGTCTAGTCTGTTGTTGATGCTTTCCATTGAATTTATAATTTGATTTATCGATTCCTTCCTTTCAAGGATTTCTGCCTTTTTTTTTTTTCATAATCTCTAACTCTTATTGAATTGCTCTTTCACATCCTCTATTTTCTCTTTGACTTCATTATACCATCCTTTACTCTGCAGATCAGATTAACTATGTACAAATTCTAAATTCCTTCTTGGACATTTCTTCTCTTATGTTGTCAGTGACTTCTATTTTTGGGGTTTCTTGGTTTGTTTCTGGCATTTTGTTCCCTTGTTTTTTCATGTTGCTTGTGTGTTTTCCCATCTAGTTGTATGAACCTGAGGCAATGCAGATTCTACCCTGTAGACCTATAGTGTCCCTGAAGATTTCTAGTATTATGCATTTAAGAGGGAGACCAATATCGATAGCACTGAGTGCAAACAATATACAACCTCAAATCTAATAGCTGCCAAAGGTGTCCAGTGCTCTATTGTTCTAAACAGCAATAATGAGTTCAAAAACTATCCCCAATAAAAACAGAAAATTTGCCAAGCAGATTTGTAATCTCAAATAGTAAACAAAGAAATAACAGAAACAGTGCAGAACATTGTGTTCATGAAGAAGAAAGAGAGAAGGCAGAAGCAAAAGTCCACAAGAAGAGTGGAAGAGGAACTGACAGATACTGGCTGTTAGGTGAAGAAAAGGTAGAAAGGGAATCTAGGAAGACAGATAAGTGAGAGGAAGAATACTATAAAGAGAAAAAAGTCAATAAGAATATACAGTATAATTGCAAAACACCATGCATATATCACCATCTTCAACAAACTGATGGGAAAAAACACCTTGTTCCAAATATAGTAGAGAGAGATGCCAGAGAGGAAAAAAATAAAAATATAATAAATCATGGTGGCATCAGAGGCAGCGCTGAGGGCAGCAGACCTTCAGGTGACCAAGACTGTAACAGGGTCAACAGCAGCAGCAGAACTAGCAGAAAAGACCTTCAGGAACCTGTGCAGTGGTATCAGGAGTAGCTGTGCCCCAAGAGAAAACCTCTGGGCAATGGCAGCTATGCCTTAGGCAGCAGCGCCCAGGGAAAGACCTCTGGTTGTCTGTAGTGGCATGAGTGGCAGTGACACCCAGAGAATATAACGCTGGGCATCTGTGGCAGCTGCCTCAGGGTCAACTGTGCCCTATCCCTGAGAGAGGACCTCTGGGCAGTGGAGGCATCTGTGGCAGTGACAGTATCTGCCAACAAGTTGTTTTTGTTTGTTTGTTTGTTTGTTTTTAATGTAGTTAGGTTCACTGACATTTGGGGTATATGTATTTACTATCATTATATCTTTTTGTTGGATTGTTTCTTTACCAGTATACAGTGGTCTTTTTTGTGTCTTCTGATTAATTTTTGCTTGAAATCTGATTTGTCAGATATGAGAATAGCTACTCCTGCTTCTTTACAGACTTCATTTTCATGGAATTTTTTCCCCATTCTTTTACCTTCAGCCTCTGACTCTCTTTACATTCAGTATTATTTACAATCAATATTATTATGGCCATTTCAGTTTGTTTGCTGCATTTATTTCTGTCTTGGTTTTCATTTAGTTGGTGCTCTTTTGGTGATATTAATTATTTGGGAGCTTCGGCGTTTGGTTTTGAGTTCTTCTGTGTGTAGTTTATCTTTGAGTGTTCTTTGTAGTTCTCACTTTGTAGTCATGAATTCTTTTAGTTTATCCTTGTCATGTAAAGTTTCTATTTCTTCTGTTTTTTTGAAAGATTGCTCTGGATATAGTAATCTTGACTGGTAATTGTTTTATTTATTTATTTATTGTTTATTTGCTTTGTTTTTGTTTCTGTTTTGTTTTTTATTTACATCTCAGAATATTTCCCTCTAGGTCCTCCTTGATTTTAGGGTCTGAGATGAGAAGTTAGAAGTAAGCTTATTAGCTTGCCTCTAACTGTGACCTGACATTTTGTTCTTGCAGTTTTTAATATTCTTTCTTTTTTTCCCCTATGTTAGGCATTTTGATTGTGGTTGGAGAGGTTATGTTCTGATCTTGTCTATGTGGAGGTCTATATGCTTCCTAAATGTGGATGTCTATCTCAGTTTTAACCTGGGGAAACTTGACTATTACTACCTCATTGAAAATGTTTTAATGCCTTTGGCCTGTATCTCCATGTTTTCTTCTATCCCAATGACTTTCAGGTTTGTTCTCTTGATATTGTCCCTGTGTTCTTATATATCAAGATCATGATCTCCCCACCACTTTATAGCATACTGAGGTCAAGTTCATATTTCCTGTTTTAAATTCCAGGTATACATAATCTAGTCTGTGGATGATTTCAAGTAAATTTTTAATTTCTTTTATTGTGTCCTTCATTTTCAAGAGTTCTGATTGCTTTCTTTTAAATATCACTATTTCTTTATCAAAATGATGTTTTATCTCCTGTGTCTGCTCTCTTAATTTGTATCTTAAAACTTCTTTTAGTTCATTGAACATTTTAGTAATGAGTTCTTTAATATTTGTCTCTGGAATTTCATTCACTTCCATAACTGAGATTTTTTTTTGTGGGAAATTGTGCATTTTGGGAGATTTGTTTGCCACTCTTCTGACGTTTTCAAAGGTCTTGGAATTTGACATCAATTGAAAGAGATTCCTTTTCCTCTTTTGTATGTACATTCATATGTGTGTAGTTACTTTTCATTTAAAAATTTTTTTTTTTTTTTGTTCTGGGACTTCAGTCTGTTTTTGATGTATGAGTAGATGTCCAAGAGTGGAACCTGAGCACCCCCTCTGGTTGTTCCTTCTTGGGGCATAACTGATGGTTTGGAATTTTCCTTTTCCATATTCCATGTGTTCAAGTATTGTTGAGGCTCAGGTGAGGTTAAATCATATGTGGGGTGAGGTTCACTGTTCCTTGCCTGAGTTGTGAGTATTGATCAGCAACTGAATTCCTGTTCTCTGGACTTGAAAGGTCCCAATCACTTTCCAGTCCCTCTTAGAGGAAGTGGGGAGACAAGAATAGCACTAATGTTAGCAACAGATGTTCCTCCTTAAACTAATGTCCATTGTCTATGATATCCATAACTCTGATTGCCACCAGTATAGGAATGGTGGGGTCAGCACTTAACATTAGCACCAACAATTTAAAAACCATGAACTAGATCAGGTGTTAAACAACAGGTGTCTATTACATCATCCACTGTATTAAACATTATAATAACATAACTATGGTAGGAATTACATAAACCATATAATTCTATTAGATATTGGAATTACAGTTTCTTACGTAAAGAGAAAATAGAGTAAGAAGATGAGTGAACATTTGAAATATCTGAAAATGTGAAGAGGAGTGTCAGGAGATAGGGAGCAGATGCTGGCTGCAAAGAGAAGGACTACAAAAGTAACCAAAAGTAATAAAAAATTAAATAGATGAGGGAACAGGAAAAATTTGGCTATTAATGGGGAAGAGAGTGAAGAAGGGGCAATAAGTGGAACAAAAAGCAAGGTATGAACCAACAAGAAAATGTAAGATCAAAACAATTCAAATGAATGTATAGTTATATTTCACCTAAGTCTAACCAAGTCTAAATAATAAACAGGTACATAAGAAAGCAATTAAGATGAAAGCAAAATTATATGAATATATAATATATGTAATATATATATACATATATATATATTTCCACATATATGTTTCAAACTTATCTGTACAGTGAGAACACACCCACCACATATGCCTACCCACGTACACACACAGAATCTCCAGAATGGAAAAAGTTAAAATAAATAAATATGATGAAATGATATTTTACCATGCAGACTTAATTTACTAAAATGTAAAGTTAATCGGTGTCTTACCTTCCTTTCTGAACAATACGTGATCATTGTTGTCAATATTGTTTTGTTATTTTTATTTTTTAAACATTTTAATTTATTTCTATACAAATATTTGTATATACTTAAATATTTATATTTATCAAATTGTTTATTCACTATTTCTTCATTTCAGATCTTCCTTATGGGATGTTTTTAAATTTTTTTTACCCTCCTACAGGAGAGGCATGCTTAGCTGGGATTTTTTTTTTTTCTCTTTGATTACAGAGTAACATTATTTTTTTTTATCTGTGTAAATACATTTCATTTCTGTAACTCATTTGCTTTGAGATGATGTTGTTCAAGTGTTTGGATGATAATAATGGTGCCTATCTTGTGTGCATATAGTGTGTGTGTGCATATGTGTGCATATAGGTATATACTAGTATATAGAAGTATATATATAGCATATATTAGCCTTAATATAAATAAAAAGATTTTCTTCCTCTTTTTTCCTATCCTCCTTATTCTTCCTACAATTTTTATTGTTGTTGCCTGTGATGTTCTAGAATTCACTCATACATATCTAAGAATAGATTTCTTTTTGTTTATGCAATTTATCCTATGCAAATACAATTTTTCCGAATATTTTTTTTTTACATTTCTTACATTTTCTAGTTCCTGTACTTTTTCAATCTTTAGTTCTTTGAGTGTTGAACTTGTCCTGTTTTTCATTTCCACACTCTTCTGCCATTATGTGTAGAAAGCCTTTCATTCTATCTTCCATATTTCTTAACTTCTATACTGTTATTTACTATTCTGTTTTTATTTAGGGTAATTGACATTTAATTTCAGATTCATGTTTCAATTCCTTTAAGTTCTTTTGCTGTGTTGAATCTGCTATTTATCCCAGCTACAGACTTCTTAATATTTAGATTTTTATATTTCTAAATGTTCTACTTTTTATATTTGCTGATTCATCTTATATCCTTTTGTTGCTTGATTATTTTTAATTCAGTAATTTCTCTTTACATTTTATTTATATTTATGTTATATTTTATGTTATATTTTATATTTATATTCATGTTATATTTTATACTGAAAATTACAACAACAAGAGCTCTTCAAGGTATTCGTGTATGTTAACTCTATCAACTCATCCTCAGTCATGCCTTTTTATTTCCTATTATGTGTTTGGTAATTTTTTTGGAGTTTATATCTTATTGACTTATGTCTGTGAAATGTCAGGAACCTCAACTGGACTGCCTTAGGCTAAATACCAACAACCTGAATCCATGACATTTTTAATTCAGGCTGCCAAAGCAGAATGTTCTAGAATGGGTGGTTTATGCAACAAAAACATTTCTCCTAGTTATGGAGCCTGAAAGGTCAAGATCAACAGACTTGGGTTCTGGTGAGGACTGTCTTCTAGGCTTGCATGTGACTTCCTCTTACTCTTTTAAGGATACTAATTCTTCTATGGAGTCCCCATACCTGTGAGCCTAGAACTCCAAATACTATCACATTAGGAATTAGGTTTTCAGCATTAGGATTTTGGCATGAAGGACCAAATAGTCAGTCTGCAGAACCTACTTTTTTCTCTTTTAGAGGTTTTGGTTTCTCCTGTTTGTGTGGAGCTAGAGCAGCCCTGCCTTTGCATCACTTAAAGTCTTCCTTTACATTTTAGGGTAACATTGTATTTCTCTAATCTCTCTCGATCCTCAGAGATGTTATTTTCTCATAAACCAAGAACATACAGCTTTTCAAATTTCAAACCATGTCTTTTTAAAGGCAAAAACTTCAAAAGAATATTCAGAAATTCATTCTATTTATTTTGAATTTAGTCGAGTTTATACACATGTACTATATTCTTAGTATCTTAAAAACATAAGAATTTGTGTATATTTATTATTTAAAAACTTAGAAGAGTTTTTCTTATTATTTACTAAATATCAGTTTATGGTACTCATAAAGAAATAATACTACTTTGTTCCATTTGCAATTATTCCAGTTATGATTTTTGCTTCTTCTGGCACATGGTTTAAAGTTAGGAGAGAAGTACATTTAGGTTATATGAGAGAGTTTTTCAGTCAGAGGCAGAAATATACTACAGTAATTCTTATCTTAGACCAATATTTTGGTCCATAATTGTATGCTAGCCATTGGAAAGAGATTTGAGTAAGTGACATACTTAAATAATTTTTCATTTTTATATTCGCTTGAATTATTTAGAGAAAAGTATTTTGTGGTATGTAATATTAAAAACAAAATGCTATATGACAACATATGTACAAATAAACAATTGCTGCAAAGAACATTTCATTGTCTATTGATAAAAGACATGTTGTATAGTGATTTTTTTCAATTACACTACTGTGAAACATTGATGTCCTTTTCTAATGTTGGTGAGAATCTCTTTACCGTCTAATCCACCACCTCTGTAGAAACTTCAAGCTTTCCCTTTCAGTTGTAGCTATTTCTCCAGTGCAAATAAAACTTTTTAGTTTCCCTCTTAGCATAAAAATAACCAAATATATAAGCAAGCAAACAAAACTTGTCCTTTTCTCTTTCAGAGATACCACACACTTTGTATTCTCTATTTATAGAGTGATTTCATGCATTCATTCATTCATATACTTATTTATTCTGAAATATTTTCAGAGTATCTCAATTGGTCAATGATGATGCTTGATACTATAGAAACAGAGAAAAAAACATATTTGTCCATCATAAAACACAACTTGGGGAAGTGTAAATAAACAGCTTATTACTAGTCAGTGAGGAAAAGTTGCACACAAAGAGCTTGCAATGCAGGATATGGACAACATAAGGAAAGTAAAATTTCCTTGCAGCTGACATTTTACTAAAAAAAACCTAGGTTTTTCTTGGACTGGGTTTATGACTCCATGGTAGAGCACTTGCCTAGCATGTGTGAGGCACTGGGTTCCATTGTCAGCACCACATATAAGTGAATAAATAAAGGTCTATCAACATCTAAAAATATTGTTTTAAAAAACTAGGTGCTTCTGCTCATATTATTGACATCACTCATTTCTTAAGTTTTTGTGTCCACTATTGGAAAGCCACTGTTTTTTAAAACATCTTATAATGACCTCAATGGCAGATCCAGTGACTCTTCCTCAAACACCCAGCAATTAAATTCTTGGATCTCTCTGATCCAGTTCAAAAGCCAACTCTTTCCTGACTGCTTTCTCCCTTTATCATCGAAACTCAACTTTTGGAGTTTAGTTAATCCAAACATAAGAAAGAAATGTTGACTTATTTTTTCATATCGTGGTATGTTTTTGAAATCATCATATATCAGGTCTAAATTTTCATCATTCTATGGTTACATTATCTACAGATCCTAACATATAACCTTGATTCCACACGTAGTAACAAAAGCACTAACTTAGTGAATTTTTGGAGAATAATCTAGGCTCTAAGATTAATATAAACGCTGCACAGTAGCAGTTTTACACATCAGCTTGAATTAATAAACAATCTAAGTAATCAATGTGTATACACAAATAAGATCATAGGATTCAATTAGATATGTCATTGAAAGTAAAAACAACTTCAATATACGTATGTGCACACATACATTACTCATAGAACCCAGTCATTTATAAAATTAATTATGGATTATTTTGAATAAATTATCTTTTTATGCTCTTGAATGTAGTGGCAACAAGTTGGCAACTTCCAATGGTGACTCTAGAGTTAAGTTATGAGACCTCCTTAAAGGTGATTGTCTTTTGAGCTTTGAAGGACACAGCCATAAAATATGGTCCTGAACTTGGCACACCTGTGGCAATTTTGTGGCTTCTGCCTCACTGAATACAACTAGCAAAATCTGGGATGTTAATAGGTAAACCATACTTTAAATGTTAGTCCTTTATGTTGATATGTATACATAAGAAAAATTGTTTTTTTCCTCTCCATGATACCACTGTGAAACATCAAAAGAAACTGTTAGTTCATAAGATTATAGACAGCTACTTAAATAATCTTAGTGAAATCCATTTCTAACTTCATTAACTTTGTTGATATAATAATTCATTTCTAAATGTAGGTAGCAAAATCAATCTTGTGTAACAGGATTAGAATTGTTTCATTGGGAGCCTGTTTGTTTTAAATAGGATAGAAACAAATACTTTTTTAAGGACTTAGAATTTTAGTTCTGCCTAAGTTCTTAAGCAAGTTCTGGCTTGCTGTCTCCGTACTGTTGAACTTAGTTTTAAGTCATCCGTAAGTTAGAAATAATTACTTGGCTTATGCTTAATTTTGATACATTGTAATGTTCTTCCTAATTAAATGCTTTTTGGCAATTGAAAAATTATAAGAAACAATACAATTCATTGTATGCAAAGTCCTGTACAATATAATGGATGTAGAAGCTTTATGCTTTGATTTTAATTCAAGATAGACAAATGTATTATGTTTAATGTATCAAAATTGATGCCATCCATAGTATTGTAAATGGTTATTACATTTTGTTAGGTGTGCAAATATGATACAAACAGGTAAGTTTAGCTATTATCAAATATCCTAATTGTTTTAACTAAGAGATTATAAATCATCTGCCAAACATCTGACCACTTTCATTATTGAAACAATGCAGAGGTTCCAGCATAAGGATATTCTTGAAAATTTAGGTCCCAATTGTCACAGATACTATGTTATTCATTTTGTAAGAGAAGGATGGAGTCTCTTTAAGAGCAGGGACTATTGACTTAGGGTCTGTGAATCAGAGGTATCTTGAACAATCTTTTTCCATTTTTCCTTGCAATATACTGACATCATAAGAAGCAAGGACAAATAGGAATCCTTTACATCTTTTTTGGGAGGAGTCAATGAAAAGTATGCTGAGTTCTATGCAGACTGGACTATTTCCTAAGGTAATCTGGCATTATTAAGCTCCTTGTCCAGGCACCAAACTCATCTTTCTATTCTCTGCTGTTGCGATACTGTAGCTGGGTTCTGAAGACCACACTGTTGCTTTGCCTGCTGCATCTTAGGCTTTGCCAATTGGGGTGCTTGTAGGAGACTGCAAGTCTTGAGGGGCTATAGGAAGTTGTTTCTTCCTGTCTCCTCTCTATGGGCTTCTGTGGGCCCACCATTGTACTGAACCTCACGCCAGTTCCTTCACCTCCACAGTGCAGTTTCCAGGTGCTGGGTTTCTTCCAATACCTGCACAAACAGCCTCACTATGGCATCACCAATGACAGTAGCCTCAGCAAGCTGATGTCCCATCGCAGCTGTCTGTGTTCCCAGCTCTCTGAAGCCCTCACTCTGAGAGAGGACCATCAGTACCAGCAAGCATCAGTCTTCTTTCCAGAGGGCCACGTTTCAGCTTAGTATCTCTCTTCAAGGTTCTTGAAATTATTTTATGCATTTTTGCTAGTAATGTAGGAAATGAACCCAGGGCATGGACCCTACCACTGAGTCCCATCCCTATCCCTAAAAGTATATTAGTAGTTCCACCTTATTCCCTTTGTTCTCTCAGTTCTAGGGTTAGTAGAACTTTCTTGAAGTTACATTCTTCACCATATCTCCATGTTCTCTTT
This sequence comes from Sciurus carolinensis, assembly GCF_902686445.1. Lineage (NCBI taxonomy): Eukaryota > Metazoa > Chordata > Mammalia > Rodentia > Sciuridae > Sciurus > Sciurus carolinensis. The sequence goes on from NC_062225.1 coordinate 47,979,548, forward strand.
TTCTTTTTATACTTATTTAGTTCTTTTCTGACATACTTAATAATTTTGTTAAGTTCTTATTATTAAAATGACAAGTGCAGGTTCTCTTCCTGCCTGGACCACAGCAGATTCAAACAGGTGGATAAGTAGGATAATGCACTAGAGTTTGAAAACTGCAGTTAAATATTTGGCACACTGAGAAAGTATGACTTGGAATGATGCTTTTTTAAAAATAGTTATTCCTGTCTATAACAGTAATAACTTAAGGCATGTTTTAATTCATAGATGGGTAACATTATATCTGAAATAATTGGTCATATATAATTTTACATTTTGGGTAAATGAAACCTAATATTAATATTGTTACCACACCATATTCCCTACCTGACAGACACTGAAGGAAAGGCTTACCTTCACTTAAACCAGGATGAGATGAGTTTCAAGATTTCATTGAGTGTAAAATTCCTAACTGTATTAGGCTTCTATATTATGTGATCATATTTCATATTGATTTATTTTTATAGGCTACTAGAATTTTAATTAATTTTATTTTTGTTTCTTTAGATTTTAGACAAAGTTTCTAGTAGAAGACTATAGTCCATTCTAAAACACAATATACCTTCAACTCTCTTTACTATTTAAATGCTTAAAGCAAAGCATAGTTAAAAAACTGATTCCCAGTAGACATAGCCCTACTTTGAATGATTTCAATTGCCTTGACATGACAACTTTCCCCCATGACCCCCATATTCAAATACTGTCTTCTTATTTTTTTTAAATTTTATTTATTTATTTATTTTTTTTATTGTAAACAAATGGATACATGTTGTTTCTCTGTTTGTACATAGAGTAAAGGCATACCATTTGTGTAATCATAAATTTACATACGGTAATGTTTGATTCATTCTGTTATTTTTCTCCCTTCCCCCAACCCCTCCCACCCCTCTTTTCCCTCTATACAGTCCTTCCTTCCTCCATTCTTGCCCCCCTCCCTAAACCTAACTCTAACCCTAACACTAACTCTTCCCACCCCCCATTATGTGTCCTCATCCACTTATTAGCGATATCATTCTTCTTTGGTTTTTTTGAGATTGGCTTATCTCACTTAGCATGATATTCTCCAGTTTCATCCATTTGCCTGCAATGCCATAATTTTATCATTCTTTATGGCTGAGTAATATTCCATTGTATATATATATGCCACAGTTTCTTTATCCATTCATCAATTGAAGGACATCTAGGTTGGTTCCACAATCTGACTATTGTGAACTGAGCAGCTATGAACATTGATGTGACTGTATCTCTATAGTATGCTGATTTTACGTCCTTTGGGTATAGGCCAAGGAGTGGGATAGCTGGGTCAAATGGTGGTTCCATTCCCAGTTTTCTAAGGAATCTCCATACTGCTTTCCAGAGTGGCTGCATTAATTTGCAGAGCCACCAGCAATGTATGAGTGTACCTTTCTCCCCACATCCTCGCCAACACCTAATGTTGCTTGTATTCTTGATAAGCGCCATTCTAACTGGGGTGAGATGGAATCTTAGGGTGGTTTTGATTTGCATTTCTCTTATTACTAGAGATGTTGAACATTTTTCCTTATGTTTGTTGATTGCTTGTAGATCTTCTTCTGTGAAGTGTCTATTCATTTCCTTAGCCCATTTGTCGATTGGATTATTTGCATTCTTGGTGTAGAGTTTTTTGAGTTCTTTATAGATTCTGGAGATTAGTGCTCTATCTGAAGTATGATTGGCAAAGATTTTCTCCCACTCTGTAGGCTCTTTCTTCACATTGCTGATAGTTTCCTTTGCTGAGAGAAAGCTTTTTGGTTTGAATCTATCCCAGTTGTTGATTCTTGCTTTTATTTCTTGTGCTATGGGAGTCCTGTTGAGGAAGTCTGGTCCTAAGCCGACATGTTGAAAGCTCTGGACCTACGTTTTCTTCTGTAAGATGCAAGGTCTCTGGTCTGATTCCGAGATCCTTAATCCATTTTGAGTTGAGTTTCGTGCATGGTGAGAGATATGGGTTTAATTTCATTCTGTTGCATATGGATTTCCAATCTCCCAGCACCATTTGTTGAAGAGGCTATCTTTTCTCCATTGCATATTTTGGCCCCTTTGTCATGTATGAGAAATTGTTATTTTTGGGTTGTGTCCATGTCCTCTATTCTGTACCATTGATCACCTTCTATTTGGTACCATACCATGCCGTTTTGTTACTATTGCTTTGTAGTAGAGTTGAAGATCTGGTATTGCGATACCCCTGCTTCACTCTTTCTGCCAAGGATTGCTTTAGCTATTCTGGGTTTTTTATTCTTCCAGATGAATTTCATAATGCTTGCTCTATTTCTGTAAGATACTCATTGGGATTTTAATTGGAATGCATTGAATCTGTATAGCATTTTGGAGTATGACCATTTTGACAATATTAATTCTTCTATCCAAGAACATGGGAGATCTTTCCATCTTCTAAGGTTTTCTTTAATTCTTCTTTAGTGTCTGTAGTTCTCATTGTAGAGGTCTTTCACCTCTTTTGTGAGATTGATTCCCAAGTATTTTATTTTTTTCAAAGCTATTGTGAATGGGGTAGTTTTCCTAATTTCTCTTTCTGAAGATTCATCACTCATGTATAGAAATGCCTTAGATTTATGTGCATTGATCTTATATCCCGCTACTTTACTGAATTCACTTATGAGTTCTAAAAGTTTTCTGGTGGAATTTCCTGGTTCCTCTAAGTATACAATCATATCATTAGCAAATAGGGATAGTTTGAGTTCTTCTTTTCCTATTCGTATCCCTTTAATTTCTTTGGTCTGTGTAATTGCTCTGGCTAGAGTTTCAAGGACGATATTGAATAGGAGTGGTGAAAGAGGGCATTTTCTGTTACCATCTACCCTTCCCTTTGAACTCCTGGTGTAGTCTTGAATATCCATTAGTTGATGTCATGTTCCTACTACTGCAACTGTTCCTAAATTGGACATTACTTGACAGGACCATCCATTCAGTTTCTCACCAAAAAGTTGATCATTGTGAAGCATAATCAATGTAAATTCAGATATAGATCCATATTTATGAAGTGCTAATAAAAAAATTTCTGAGCAACATCAATGATGCTCTTAGTCTAGAGCAGTCCACATTCTACAGAAGTTCTACAAATAATTAACAGTAGCACTTTGGAGATCTTCTGAATGATCATACATGTGAAGCAGACGTGCATGTGATAAGTAATTTAAACTTTCAAATATATTATTTAAAAATCAGTCCTAGAGCACATGTGTACTCTTGAAAATACACCACACACACACACACACACACACACACACACACACGTACACACACACACTGCAGAGTGTGGTTGGCACAAGGTAGTGGTTTAATCGCATAAATGAATGATGAGTGAATCCTCAGGTACATATGAAAATGTATTCTAAGTGTGCCTGTCCTATAATCATCAAAATCAAACTATAATACTGTAATACAATTGTAGTATGTTATCCTACATAAATCTATAAAATAATAAAAATGAATAGGAAGTTAGAAAAGATCTCAGTCAACTGTAAAAAGTAATCTGTTTCTGGGAATTTGTACAAAACATTGATCAATAAGTGTTCATGAAATGATTTAACGGTGTTGGGGTGTGTCACTGACAGAAAATTTTCAGACTCAATCACTGCCCATGAGATTATAAATAATTAAACAATGTAGCAATTTTGAAGCAATCATGGAATATACAATGCATTTGTTATTTATAATATCACAATGAGTATTCTGATAGATTCCTGACTGCTTTTCTTCCAAGGTAATGGACATTTGGTTGAGCAGCCATATCATACTGTCACTCTGCATTTGTAAAGCATACCACATACCTGCTTAGCTTTTAGCTTGAGAGAAAGAGACTGGAAACAGTGAAAATTTTACTTAGAGTTGCTGTCCCAGCTGCTTTAACAAGGTATTACACAGACAAGAATTTTGTGGCATGTAATAGGATAAAGAGAATGAGAGACATGCAAAATTTAACAAATTCTAGATCTTAAATGATGAGAGGTAAATCTGTTGGCCTTATATCAAGTGTGTTGTTTCAGAAGTTCTTGAAATTATGTGGAGAAAGTAAAGCATGGTTAAAAACTGATTTTCTTTACATTGTTATTTCTGTTACATCACATTACCGGAAAGAAACTAGAAACCTACCAAGTTTTTGAGTGAATTGTATTGACAAGAAAACCTTGAGCATATTCTTGATAGCTCCCTGAATTTTCAAACTTTAAAATACTCCTCAGAGTTCCAAATTTGTCATCAAAATGCAATGCTTGTAGTGTTAGACAATTCAGAAGAAGGGCAAAGACCACAGCACCCACCTCTGATATGGCCACAGAGGATAACAGACAAGAAAGAATCTGCCCTAGAACAAAGCTAGAAGTCACTAAATACAATAAGCAAAAGTGGGTCTCTTGTGAGCTTGCCATGGTCCAATTGAAGAACTGTCTTCAGTGCCATGGCAAAGTTCCTTATGATGCCTTTCCAGGGTTGTGTCACGATTAGGACCACTGATGCTTTTGTGTTTCTCATTTTTCTATTTTCTGTATTAAAGATTGCACAGCATTTATTTGTCTCTGCTCACCATTATGCATTGTGTTTGTGGTGGTATTTGTGGGGAACAGAAAACTTTGTTTTATTTAGTTGGTTATACAATACAAGTGACAACTCTGAACCCAAAGGAGCAGATTGTATCATCCAGAAATAGTGGACTCAGATACATGGCAGTAAATAACTGGGACTTTGGGTTATCTTATTTTTGCGGTGAAGGAGTTAGTGAAGGCTCTAGATGTGGAAGAAAGGATGGAACAGATATTTGGTGAGCAAAAGAGTGTGGCAGAGACTGTTGGTCATTCACTAGAATCCACTTTGTCCTGTGTCCACATTGGTTTGGAACCTTGCCATCTAAGTGGTACTTCTCAGCCTCCCAGTTAAATGTTGCAATGTCAACTAAGTTCAGTATCGAGAAATCATCAAAGTGATAGGCATGTTCTTTCCCACTTGTGGTGGGAAGGGATATCAATATCACTGACAATTAATCACAGTAATCTTAGAAGTCAATTATTTAAAATAACAGAGAGACTGCTTGAAGTAAGGCTGTCCCCATTCCCTACCTCCAGTTAGCCTACAAATTTCTCTGAACTCTTCAACAATGAAGAAATGAACTTCTATTTTGTTTAAGACATTATGTTTCCAGTCTATTTGTTGCAGGACTTTTGCTCTCCCCATCCAATTCAGGATACCCATGACTGTTTTTCAGGTGAAATATTTTTCCTTCATGCACATATTACAAAGGCAACTAAGACAAGTTCTGAAATGTTCTCATAACTACTTGAATGGGAAAACAATGGGAATTTTGTGCTGATATAAATGTCTATTTAACTGTCTTTACTTTTTCTTCATTTATCCCTTTTACTTCCTAACCTTAATGTCTCCTACAACACTCCTGGAGCCTATGAAGTCCTATTTGCCAGCAGCAAGTAGAATAATTAGTTTGCATGGAGATTAATGCCATTAAGAATGGTTGTATAGTTCCAGCAGTTAAAGAAATGCAAATTAATACTACACTGAGATGTCATCCCATTTCCAATCTCACTCCAGTCAGAATGTCAATTATCAAGAATACAAGCAACAATAAATTTTGGTAAGAATGTGGCGGAAAAGGTTCACTCATACATTGCTGGTGGGATTGCAAATTGGTGCAACCACTATGAAAATCAGTATGGAGATTCCTCGGAAAACTTGAAATGGAACCACCATTTGACTCTGCTATCCCACTCCTCAGTTTATACCCAAAGGACTTAAAATCAGCATATTACAGTGACACAGCCACATCAGTGTTATGGCGGCTCAACTCACAATAGTTAAACTATGAAACCAGCCTAGGAGCCCTTCAACTGATGAATGGATACAGAAAATATGGTATATATACACAATGACATATTATTCAGTCATAAAATAGAATGAAATTATGGCATTTGCTGGTAAATGGATGGATCTGGAGGATATCATGCTAAATAAAATAAACCAATTCCAAAAAATAAAAGCTGAATGTTCTCTCTGATATATGATGCTAATTCACAATAAGGTGGGCAAGTAGAGAAGAATAGGAGTACTTTGGATTAGACATAGGGGAATGTGGGGAAGAGAGGGGAAATGGGAATAAGAAAGATAGAATGAATCAGACATTACTTTCCTATATGCATATATGACTACATGACCAATGTAATTCCATATCATGTAAAACCAGAAGAATGGCTAGTTATACTCCATATATGTCAAAATATGTTCTAACGTCATGTATAACTAAAAAGAACAAATAAATAAAGAATGGTTGTAAATTTTAAGAAAATATATGACTATATGTGTCCTCATCAGTAGTACACTGATTCAATAATGATTATTTCATTTAAGTCATTTAAACTATTAAAAACACCAAAAATTTCAATTTTATAATAGCATTGGCCTATTTACGGACAAGAATCAGATTTACGATTGTAGCTATGCTGATGAAACATACTGACTTCCATGTGGTTGTCCTTACAAGTTTATTTATTTGTTTATAGTCCCAACAAACATGCATTGAGCATTTCATTTATGCATTATTCTGATCATTAAGCTATAGCAGTGAGCAAAATAGACAAATGAAGATGGCATTCTATTGGTAGGCACAGAATAAGCCAAACACACAAAAATAGCATTTTAGATAGTAGGTAAAGAGGGTGTATTTTATAGAAAAAATAAATCATGGAACATGAAATGGAATGGTGGGCAGTGGAAAAGATTGTGGTTTTAAAGAGGAAGGTTAAGAAATTTTTACTGTAAAGTTGACATTTGTGTAACATAAATAAAGTGAGGTAACACACCAAGCAGATATCTTCAGAAGAATAATCTAAACTCTTCTGAGCTTTTCTATGGTCACAGCAGGGCTCATATGAGTGGTGAAGAGCAAGGAGATCAGTATAAGAGCGGATGAGTGTGTGCATAAAACAAAGGGCCATGCATCCCATTTCAAATCTCAGTGAAATGGAAACATGCTGTATGGTTTTGAGCAGAAGTCTCAATATGTTTTACTCTTTAACAATATAGTTCTGGTTACTGTTTTAATATTAAACTGTGGTAGAAGAGGAGTAAAGGGTAAAAACTGGTAAAAGCAAGAAGATTGACTTGAAGGCTATTGCAACAATTCAGGTAAATGATAGGGAAGTTTTGAGCCATGACAGGACCAGTGAATAGTAAACATTATTTGTGTTCTGGATGGATTTGCAAGATCAAACCGACAGAAATTGATAAGGTATTGTGTGTTTTGTGAGCAAAAGAAAGGAACAAATAACCTGTTACATTTTGAGGTGACTAAAAGGCAAAAGGCTCATTTTCTTTGTATTAGAACATCATTGTAAGCTTAAGAAAAGTTTTTTTCCAGCAGGGTGCCTCAACTCACATTTCAGAAAGAGCTGTAGAATGAGGAATGCCTTCTTCTTGTTCATATAACATTTCTATTGAAAATAATTGAATATTCCTTTCTGACCACTAGCAGCACCTCTTTCTTAGATTAATAATTATTTGGTCAATCAAAACTCCTGGATTGAATGAGATGAGAATAACACAAGGCTACAGAAACTAATTAAAATTAGAAAAAGGAAACATGGGATATTAAGATTCTATAGCAGTGAGTTATCTTTTGTTAATGATATGTAATATTAATTTATTTTGGGCAAATAATGCACCAAATTGGACTCCAAAATGAGAGAAATTTCTTTATTACAAAACAACGTTTCTTTATTAGAAAAGTAATAAAAATAAGGTTTAGTATCTATAATATAAAACATTCCCTTAATATATTTCTTGTTCTTTATGATTCATTTGCAAAGTTGGTTATGCTAGTAAAGAAAGACATATTATACAATATTAATGGTTTTAAAACATAAAAATATAAGAAGTTTTAAGACTCAAGGGCATGGATTATTGGTATATTAATATCTGTCTTGTATTGTGAAGATCTCCAGTTTGCCTTCTTATGCTTGAAAAGGCACCCAAGGTATATATTAACAGACTGCTAAAGTAATGCTTGAAACATAATTATGTTACATCATAAATGATGATACTTAAATTGACCTCCTGTGATTAATTTATCCTGTTCCACCAGGTTAATAAAACAACTATTGCATATTTTTGAATTTTTATTTAAAAAGTAAGTAGTTTCCCCTTGAAATAGAGGCTTGAAGTGATATCTAAATATTGTTGAACATAAATACATTGAATAAGCACAGAACATGAAGAGAACATAGCATTTTTTTTTCACTTTCATTTCTCCTTACACAGTACATAGTTAATAAGTATTATTGAGTGAAGAGACATATATCAAGGATAAAGTTCATATTTTATGTAATAAGTACTACTATGGTATTAAGATTGGGAAGTTCCCTCATAACCAACAAAACTGTGTGTGTATGTGCAAAGTGGCTCAAATGAGGGTCCACCGTGGTAACCTTGATGTAAGTGCTCTTTCACTCACATCTTTTGACCTGTAGATAAAAGAGAGAGTTGTCATAAGTATTGTAAAATTATTAACCTTTATGTAAAAATAATATTTAAAAAAATGTATAATTTCTAATTTGTGCTAACCAGGGCACATTTCTGTTTACGTCATATACCAAATAAACCGAATGTTAGAAGTAATTTGAGTGAATATAAATGAAACTAAAGGTACTTCAACCTGAGTGAATAAATGTATTCAAAAACATGACATATTCTTTGCTCTGTTATTACCAATTAAAGCAAGTATTTTACATATAAAATACACAACTCCCCTTTTCCATCCTTATGAAAAATAATCCAGCTAATATATGAATCTTCATCTACCTTACTGGTAATGACTAAAATGGTTTAAATACATTTCTTCACTAATATATTTTGAAATAAAATGAGATATAGCCATAGTCAACACGAGATGGAAGACAAAAATCACATTTTTTTATGTTTAAGGTTTAATTTTATATGTATGCAGATAAATGAATACTCAAGGTGTTATGGTTTGGATCTTTAATATCCTCTAAAAGCTCGTGTGTTAAGCAATGCAGGAAAGTTTAGAGGTGAAAGGATTAGGTTATGAGAACTGTAACCTCATTAGTGGATTAGTCCACTGATGGATTAATAAATGAAAGGAATATTATAAATATCTAAACATGCATTTTAAAAAGTGTAACATTTGTGCCTTGAAATATAAGACATACTTTTATATAAAAGTATAACTACCATAAAAGAAAGTGAGTATTTAACACTTTCTTGACTAAATGCACCCAAATAGTGGACAAGTCTTTAAAAGCACTTAATGTGTCCAATTTTAGAGGCAACCTACAATTTATTTCATTGCATATTTTCCTAGTTATAAGACAAAGTAAATGTATTTTTAGGAAAAAAATGCAAAATAAATATACAAAATAAATTTAATTTGACTATGTTATATATATGAATTAAGATATCATGGGTATATAAATTATAATAAATTTGTCTGCAGTACCAAAATGCTATGTATTGCTTAATATTCATTATAAGTTGCAAATCTCTTAACACAAATGACAAACACATTTTATTTATGTATGCAATCACTTCTTATTCCTTGTTTTATTTCCCCTTAATATATTTATAAGCCCACCTTAGACTACAGGCTTTCAGTGATATCTGTGACAATTCTCTTCATTATCTGTATTGAATTGACTCGCATCATGTATGTTTATATCCTTACCACCTTAAACATCCTAAGGACCCAGTCCCCAAATGAAACTGATTGTTCCCATTCCCCTAAAAGGACATTAGGATTAATTTCATCAGAAAATAGCCTTGTGTGGCCAAATCACCACAAAGATGCTACCATTACATTCTAAATAGTGTCCATTTATCCATGAATCAGACTTTATCTCTCACTTGTCTCTGATCTCCCTTTCACTGTGTTATTTGGATTCCAATGCCTGTAATCAGAAAAATATTTCATATACTCTGTCTCTTCAATGTACAATTTATCTTATTGCTTAAACTGCTATCCCTTGAAGGAATTGATTCCCTTTTCTAATGGAGCCTACAACTACTTTCTTTTAATCCTCCTCAATAGATTTACAACTCACAATGAATATTAAGAAGTAGAGATTTTCATTGAGGGGGATACTTAGAATTTGTTTTAGAGTTTTCATACATTTATCATATATTAATTCACACATAGGTAAATATAAAATTGAATTTATTCTTGAAGTCCATCCTCCAGGACATGGAGGTTTGTTCACTAGTATGCTACCAGTGACCAGAATAGATCTTGAAATATACTGGGAAACTAATAAACACTTGTTGAATTAAAATGTAAATTAATTATTATAATTATTCTTTACTCTTTAGTGTTAATCCTTGACCACAAACCATAGCTCTTTATAAGTGCATGCTTTGAGACTATACCATTTATCAGTTCTCCAGTTCATTCCCATCATATTTTGACTAATTTACCCCTTGGCTTACTGTCCTCATTAACTGTAACATAAATATCCAAGCAGAAAATCTAACAGACACACTTACTTCTCAGTTTACTTACTCCCTTATTTTCAATAACTTTCAAATCTTGACTTTAGGTAGTATCATTTCTCTTCTCTCCAACTGGTATACTCTAAAAGCACACTGCAAAAATGTGTCGATTCCAGTAGTATTGGAATTTAATTGTCTCCACCATTTTTCTCCCTTGATAACCATCTCCCTCTTCTTTTTATTGAGTGGTGAGTTTCAAGGTCTACCACAGTGATCTCTTTCCCCCCTACCATTATCAGTTTCCTTGCTTCTCTCTTCCCCTAAATTTATTCCCAGTCAAACCCCAACTCTGGTTAAACCAAATTCTCTGCCTCCATTTGTTCAGCTGAGCAGACTGAGGAAAAATCACAGAATCATGCTAACTTTATGTTTATAACCTCAACTCAGAAACTGAATCTACTGCATCTCCTCTGTCCATTTACTTTCTACTATGAGACAAAGATTTCATGTCTTGCTTTAGATCCTTAAAATGTTCTCTGTTCCTTTTCCCTCTGAGCTGATGGCCTGGATTTTTACTTCACAAAGCAAAGGGAAGGAATTAGAAGAAAACTATTCTATCTTCTACCTCCAAATCCATCAATGACTTACATTTTCTCTTATCCCTTGTTTGGGTTGTTCTATTCTAGACTGGCTTACCTGTGGCTAGGTTATCTGGGATGGACTAGTTTATGTTCCCAGAGCTTTAACTGGGCACCTGAAGTCACTCTTTATGATTTCTCATTCACAAGCAAGCACACCTGACCTTTTCCACAGGATAGCAGAAATAATTCAGCAGCAAGATAGAGCAAAAGCTCAGTGCACAAGAACTTGCCTAAACTGTTCTTGAAAATTCATTAATGACCAAAGTCAGTCACATGACCAAAGTAGAGTTAAAATGAGAGAAGTGCATACAGGAGTGTACATGCACATAAAACATGCAAATAAAATTAAAGACTTCTCTGTGTTAAATATATCAGCATAAAATTCACATCGAAACTTAAATCCTCAGTATGATGGTTTTAGAGGTGGGACTTTGGGAGATAACTAGGTCATGAGGGTGTAGCTCTCATGAAAAGGATTAATGTTCTTATAGGAATTGACAGGGATCTTGATTCCTCTCTCTTTGCTCTTTGTGATCATATATTGAGAAGACAGCCATCTACAAACAATGCAGGGGGCTTTTACTAGACATTGGATCTACTGGCAACTTGATCTTGGATTTCTAGCCCTGAAAACCATGAGAAATAAATACTTGCTGTTTTAGCTACTCCATCTATTTGTGAAAACAAACTAAGTAATTTTGTAAATAATATACCTTCTTTCTAATCCATTATTCCTCTAAGAGTATCTTGCTTGCCAATGTAAACACAGTATTGTGGTTATATGTTAGCCATATGTTATAATACAGAATTGATGATTCTTCAGTTAGTATAGGTACGTGAAGACAACTTTTAATATCATTCTTCAAGTAAAATGGGGTCTGACTTCTTATCTCAATTGTCACACATAGATTACTGGAGAAATTTTTTCAATTTTTGAAGTAATTTTAGGTTCTCTGTTCTTCTGTGCTGAATAAATTCCAGATAACCCTTTTTGTATCTTCTTATTTTGAACTTGTTTAATGCTCACAATAATTTGAAAATGAAACATTGCCCCTGTATCCTGAACCCAGATTTTCCCAATGATTATATCTTACATAACCATACTGTGAAAACTAGGACTTTTTTTTTTTTTTGTGGTGCTGGGGATTGAACCCAGGGCCTTGTGCTTGCAAGGCAAGCACTCTACCAACTGAGTTATCTCCCCAGCCCGAAAACTAGGACTTTGATATTGGTACAATATTATTAAGCACAGACCTTAATTGAATTTCACCAGTTTCAACATTCAGTATTGTGTGTGTACATGCATACATGTGTCTGTGTAGTTCTATGAAATTTTATCAATACGTAGATTAGGATAAACATTGAAAACAGCAGTCAGGTCTATCACCACTAACTCCTTCATGTTTCTCCTTAATCAACACACTGTTTTTCTAATGCTTATCCTTGGCAATCACTGATCTGTTTTCTATTACTAAAATTGTCAATTTACAATTATTACATGGGTAAGAGTCATATGGGATGTACCATTGAAGATTGTCTTTTTCTTTCACTTAGCATAATGCCCCTGAGATGCATTCATATGTTGTATATCAATAGCTCATTGCTTTTTCTTGCTGAATAATAGCCCATTGTATGTGTATACCACAATTTATTTATTCATTCACTCCTTAAAGGACATCTGGTGAGAGTCTAATTTGGAGATATTACAAATAAAGTTGCAGTGAACATTCAGGTACAGGTTTTTGTGGGAACTTGTTTTTATTTCTCTTGGGTATGTATCCAAGAGATATGCTGAGTCATTTGGTAAATGTGTATTTAATGTAACAAAAAACTGCCAACTTTTCCAACATTGATACTGTGCTAGCTCTTTTACATTCCCACTGGTAATACATGAGAAATAGTTTCTCTGGATCCTCATCAGCATTTACTACTGCCAATATACTTTTTTATCTTGTAATTTTAACAGCTATGTAGTGAAGTCTCATCGTGGGTTTTAATTGATATTTCTCTAATACATAATGATGCTTGAACATTCCTTTTTGTATTTTTTTGCCATTTGTATGAGTTCTTTGGTGAAATATTTGTTCAATTTTTTCACACTTTTTCTAATGTATTATTTATTTTATTATAGACAGCTATACAATAAGTCTTAAAATCAGCATGATTCCTTCAGCATGTTTTCCCTTTTTCTTTATTGTTTTGACTATTCTGGTTTCTTTATTTTGGTTCTGTTTTTTTCCCTAATGAAAAAATCACATCAGCCTTGTTTACCTGGTTATCTGTGTACTGCCGTATTCCCTTTCTAGTTAATTTTTGCTTCTTTTGCTTTCGTTTCCTCACTGATGTCTTATTAATCCCTCGTTTGTTCATGCTGCCTCTCAGAATCAATTTCCCTTTAGATTCAGTCCAGCAGTCCATCTATAATTTTTCCCAAAAAAATTCAAGTTGAAGACTCCCCTTTCTAGGAAACCTTTCCTGTCTAACCTCAATCTCTGAAGCCTACACGTTTCTCTCCTATTTATTTTTTTCCTCACTAGGTTCAATTGTGAGTTTTTAAGACCTTATCATACACACACACACACACACACACACACACACACAAATTCATACATATACAAATGTACTCCTTCCATATATCATTAAATTTTTTTCAAATTAAAATAAGCAATAAAGAATGTGTAAGAGGAGAGCCCCGGCACCCCCACCTGAATCGGACCCTGGAGGCCGGGCTCCAGGCCCGGCTCTTAGGCAGCTCGCCGGGCAGGGACCGGCCGCGGGCTCCGGGAGGACGGGCGGCGGCGTCCTGGCTGGGCAGAGCCGCCCTCGCCCTTGCTCCCGCGCTGCGCGAGCTTTCTCCAACAGTTGCTGCGGGAGTCGCGTCCTGTCCATCTGTCCCCTCCAGTCGCCGCCCGCTGCTGCCGCGCTATGACCACCCAGCAGATAGTCCTCCAGGGACCGGGACCAGGGGGCTTTCGCCTTGTGGGCGGCAAGGACTTTCAGCAGCCTCTCGCCATTTCCAGGGTCACTCCTGGAAGCACGGCTGCTATAGCTAATTTATGCATTGGAGATGTGATTACAGCACTTGATGGGGAAAATACCAGCAATATGACGCACTTGGAGGCTCAGAACACAATCAAGGGCTGCACAGGCAAGATGATTCTCACCGTAGCCTGATCGGAACATAGAGTCTGGTCTCCTCTAGTGACTGAGGAAGGGAAGCGCATCCATGCATCTAGCCTGGAACCCCAAGAGATCCTGCACATAGGAAGTGCCCACAACCGAAGTGCTGTGCCCTTTACTGCCTCACTTGCCACCAGTACTGCCCCCAGGGTCATCAAAAATCAGTGCAACAACCCAGCTGGCCTCTACTCTTCGGAAAACGTCTCCAACTTCAACAATGCTGTGGAGTCCAAGACCGCAGCCAGCGGGGAGGAGACGAATGGCAGACTCTTAGACCATCCTCAGCCTTCAGGCGGCCTTGTCATCAACAAAGAATCTGAAGTTTACAAGATGCTTCAGGAGAAACAGGAGTTAAATGAGCCCCCGAAGCAGTCCACATCGTTCCTGGTTTTGCAGGAAATCCTAGAGTCAGAGGAAAAAGGGGATTCCAACAAACCCTCAGGATTCAGAAGTGTTGAAGCTCTGGTCACCAAAGTGGCTGCATCAATTGGAAATGCTCAGAAGTTGCCCATGTGTGGCAAATGTGGCACCGACATTGTCGGAGTGTTTGTGAAGCTGTGGGACCGTCATCACCACCGAGAATGTTACGTGTGTACCGACTGCGGCACGAACCTGAAGCAGAAGGGCCGTTCCTTTGTAGAGGATCAAATCTATCGTGAAAAGCATGCCCGGGAGCGGGTCACACCACCCAAGGGTTACAACGTGGTCACCGTGTTCCCCAAGTGTCGCAGCAGATGTGTGCCGGCGGCCGCCCTCCAGCCAGCTTCAGTGTACCTTGCCCTCTGAGCGTTCTGGCCCCTCTTCTGCTGAGAGTTCTGTGCTTACTTGACCTTGGTTTTACCCCTGCTGCTTCAGCGCTGAGTACCCCCCCCCACACACACCTCCCACACACACCCTTGGTTAACAGACTCAGCCTGGCTGTGTGATGCCTGCTCTTACCCGAGTGGGAGATGGTTTGGTCATTGTCCCTCAGCCAGTACCACTGTGCATCTTCCTCACCTGGCCTCTTTTCTGCTGCAGACAGACATCAGTCAAGTTTGAACCAAACCAAATTTAACATGTCTGACATTGACTTTGTTTTTACTCAATAAATTTATAGACTGTAAAAAAATGTGTAAGAAAGCCCACCAAATTTTTATATTTTTCCTTGAAGACTCAACTGTTATTAATCTATTTTATTGCTAATATTAAACTATTTAAAAAATTCTTTGACTCTTTAATTCTCCTCCTTTTATCTTTGCCCCTTTCCCCCCCTCAATTTGTTGCAGCCGCTTTGCTGGTGCCTAAGGCTCATGTGTCCTCTTTCTATTGAGTTTTATGAAATTTTGTTCTATGTCATAAAGCATTCATGTTTCTGCTCTAGTTCTCTTTATCTTTACTGTGTCTGTGCCACATCACAATCACTAGTTTCTCTCCCTTGCAAATAATTAATGGAGCCTCTAAGTTAACTAATGTCATATTATCCCATCCTCTGGCTCACATTTGCCCTTAGACTTTATTCTTAAATCTTTATCTCTTTTCAAAATAATTGACTATTTTATACAATCTCTCACATATACTTCTGTTACAGTTGTTTCAAAATTGCATTATAGTTAAATTACTCCTCTGCAACTCCTCTCCTCTTAGAAAGATACATAACCTTCAGGACATAATCCTAAATAAACGATCCCATATAACTTCTTTTCTTCCCCTATCTCCTGCAATAGGGTCTTCCGATATTTGTACTGAGTGAACTAAATCAGAGTATTTTTGAAAACTTTCTCTCTTCAGATACTTTATTAATTTATTGTTTAAACAAACAGCAATAAAAGTGTTCATATTGGATGAAAACAGTGTCTACAATTATGTATCTTTTCTAGGGCAAGGGTACCATTCAACCACAACAGTCCACTTTAATGTGCAATTTTTACCCATCGAACACTGAAAATTGCTAATGAATTAAAAACACTTTGCCAAAATAATCACAACTTTTTACTTTCAAATATGCATTTGTTTGTACTGTGAGGTCTTTGGTACTCAACCTTGCTCATCAAAGTAAATAAGTTTTGACTAGAGGATTGAAAGAATATTTTCACTGAATATTTAACTTCAAATATTATTTATCATGCCCACGTGTGCCCTTTATTTTGATTGTATAATCAAACATATGAAAGAAGATTTGAGTCTGACAAAATTAAATCCACTCAAAAACTATGTACAGAGATGTCTGTGACCTTATGTACAGGTGACAAAATGCAAAGCAACAGATTGGAGTTATTTTCTAAAACTAACATTAATTAAAATGACTTCTTTCTGCTCCAGCAGCAAATATTTGCTGTATAACTATACTTCACAGAATACAAACCTTACATGTATGAGCAAAATGTAGCCTTTATTCAGATGACATTAAAATACATAATGCTTGTTTAGAAGTGATTGAAATCTCCTTACTGCATATATCTATGGTTAGGTGACACAAAATGGCATATATTTCTTATTCATGAGTTCTATTTCCTGAGAGGAGGATTCACCTGAAGCCTAAGCTGTTATGAACTGTTAATATACTGTAACTTGGAATTAGATAACCTGGTCACATTACATAAAGTGAAAAAGTTTCATGCAATGGCCAACTCTTCTCATTTGGATTCTAGTTTCTGTGGCCTGCACGAAGCTTTGCAAATGCATTATTATTTCCCTATATTCTTCTAAGGGGCAAGAAAAATGAGATTTTGAAAAAAAATCAAATTGCCAAATGACCTCTTTTCTCTCCACAGAGGCAGGATTCCTGCTCTAACGTGTCTGTGCTATTGGTGAGGTGCATGCACAGGCACAGTCATCTTGTGATTAAGCCTTTCTTCTTCATCTCTGGTCTATTCCATTCAGTAGCATTGGAAATAGTCACATATCCCTTAAACAATGGCACCCCCACAAGAAATGTCTACAGGGCATTTCACTAATATTAGTAGTTTCCTAATTACCTTTGTACTTATCAAGATACTTTAAAGGCACATCAAATTTTTTTTTTTTTTTTTTTTGTGGTGCTAGGGATTGAACTCATGGCCTTGTGTATGCGAGACAAGCATTCTACCAACTGAGCTATGTCCCCAGCCCCACATCAATGCTTATAGCAGCAAATTCACCACAGTCAAGTCATGGAACCAACCCAGATGCCCATCAACAGATATATATATATACATATATATGTATATATTATATGTATATATTTTATATATATATATATATCTCACATTATACACACACACACACACACAAAATAGAATTTCATTCAGTCATAAAAAAGAATGAAATTACGGTATTTGTCAGTAAGTGGATGGAACTGGAGAACATTATGCTGAATGAAATAAGATCTTCAGAAAATCAAGGCTCAAATGCTTTCTCTCATATGTGAAGTTAGAGCAAAGTAAGGTAAAAGGGGGGGATCAGATATCCCCAAAATAGAAGGAAGATCAGTGGAATAGATGAAAGGGATTGTGAGGGAGGGAGGGCTGAAAAATGAGAAAGGGGAGGAAATGCGGAATGAGTTTGACAAAATTATGCTACATATATTTATAAATACAGCACAGTGAATTCCATAATTATGTATATCTATAAAGCACCAATTTAAGAAAATAAATAATAGATAAAAGATCAGTAAATTAGTGGAAGAGGAATAGGGGGAGAAAGAGGGAAGGAAAAGAGGCACTGGGGACTGAAAGGGAGAAAATTAGATTCTATGCTCATATGTCAAAATGAATCCACTACTGGGTATAACTTAATGCATTAATAAAAGCCTTTAAAAATAATGTTCAATCTGGGCACAGTGGCCCACTTCTATAATCCCAGTGACTCACGTGACTAAAGCAGGAGGATCACAAGTTCTAGACAGCCTCAGCAATTCAGAAAGACCCTGTCTCAAAAATAAAAAGGACTGGAGGTATAGCTAAATGGTAGAGCACCCTCAGTTCAATCCCAGTAACATAAATAAATAAATAAAATTTAAGAGAGCACTGCTTTAGGAATGAGTTGTTCATTTCCCCTTTGACATAGTTTTCATTTTTAAAAATTTGTTCTAATTAGTTATACGTGACAGTAGAATACATTTTGATGTATCATACATAAGTGAATTATAACTTGTCACTCTTTTGGTTGTATGTGATATAGAGTTACACAGGTCATGTAATCATATATGCAGATAGGTTAATAATGTCTGACTCATTCTACCAACCTTCCTATCCCTATACTCCCTCACCTCCCTTCACTCCCCTCTAATCCAAAGTACCTCTATTCTTCCCTAAACCCCCTTATTGTGAATTAGCATCTGCATATCAGATAAAACATTTGACTTTTGGTGCTTTGGTATTAGCTTATTTTGCTTAGCATGATTTTCTTCAGCTCCATCCATTTACCAGCAAATGCCATAATTTCATTTTTTATGGCTGAGTAATATTGCATTGTGTATACATTATACACACCACATTTACTTTATCTCTTCATCTGTTGAAGGACATCTAGGTTGGTACCCTAGTTTAGCTATTGTGAATTGAGCTGCTATAACCATTGGTGTGGTTGTGTCACTCTAGTATAATGATTTTAAGTCCTTTGAGTATAAACTAAGGAATTGAATAGCTGGGTCAAATGGTGATTCCATTCCAAGTTTTCTGAGGCATCTCCATACTGCTTTCCAGAGTGGTTGCACCAATTTGCAGTCCCACCTGCAATGTATGAGTGTATCTTTTTCTGCACATCCTCTACAACATTTTTTTGTCACTTATTTTCTTGATAGTTGCCATTCTTACTGGAGTGAGCTGAAATCTCAGTGTTGTTTTAGTTTGCCTTTATCTATTGCTAACGATGTTGGACATTTTTCATATATTTGTTTCTTTATAATGCATTTGGTATTAGTTGATTAATATTTATCCTTTCAAATACTTTTACTTTGATCCAAGATTTTAAAAATACGATCCTGATATTAAAACTTGCATGATACCATCAGTCAAATTCTCCTATTAGAAATTAAGATTTTATAATTTGAGGATGACTTTTAAAATGAATAGATAAGAAAATTGAGGATAATTTTAGAGTGTATAAAATGTACTTTCCCTTATATTTACAAAAGCATGTAGATTTAAAATTTGGCTATGATGATGGCATAAACTTGACCTTCAAATAGAAATATAAATTATAAATTTAAAAATTAATCCAAATATTGTAGAAGTTATAGAGTGGACATGAATTCAGAGTCACCATAGTATCAAGTCTCTTCAAGGAAGAGAAACATTCAAGGTAGAAACATGGCAAAGGCTGCCATGATTTCTCCATTTCTTCTTTCACATAGCTATACTGAACAAAAAAAAAAAAACAAAAGAAATAAAGAAAATATGAATAAAAGGCAGTAGAATGCCTGAACCAGTCTTAATTTCCACTTTTAATTTGATTTATCTATATTATTTTTTCCAGAAGAAATTTAAATGAGTTTACGAGGATAAATAAAATATGACAAGAGTATAAATTGGAAAAAAAAAGATG
This sequence comes from Sciurus carolinensis, assembly GCF_902686445.1. Lineage (NCBI taxonomy): Eukaryota > Metazoa > Chordata > Mammalia > Rodentia > Sciuridae > Sciurus > Sciurus carolinensis. The sequence continues at coordinate 47,999,389 of NC_062225.1, forward strand.
GAATAAACATTAAAAAGATGGAGCCAGGGTACGAGCCTCCAGGTGGCTGCTCAGAGGAGGGGTCGCATAGCCAGGCGATTAGGTGCAAAGCACGGTCCGGTCCGGGGACCTAGGCGCCTTTTCTTGAAAGAGCTACACAGAGACAAGCTGAGGGGCAAAGCGAAGGTTCCAGGACTGCAGGCAGATTCTCTGAAGAGAGGCAGCCTAAGGAGACTCGTCTGCGAAGGGTGAGGCTCCCAGGCCCAGGAGGTAGGTCCGGGCCCCTGGGAACGTTGCCTGGGAAGGCTGCCCTGCCCAGGCAGCAAGATACCCTTCTCCCTGCTGGAGCAGTGAACACGGACAGCGGGGAACTTTGAAGAGGAGGCCGCGCAGCACAACGCTTCGTTTCAGAGCAACCTGCCGGGGCTCTGGCGTCTGCCAGAGGAAGAGCTGGGCAGCGAGCTGTTTGGTCTCAGCAACCTCCTGAACAATGGGGTGGGGGCGGGGGAGTGCTGTCCTGAAGAGGTGGAGGTGCGCAGTGAGTTGCTTGGTCTCCAAGCGCCCACACAGAACACCGGGTGACTGCCTGGAGGAAGAGGCGAGCGGCGGGTCACTGGGGCTCGGAGCATATGTACGAGGCTCCAGGTGGCTGCTCAGAGGAGGGGTTGCATAGCCAGGTGATTAGGTGCAAAGTACGGTCCGGGGACCTAGGCACCTTTTGTTGAAAGAGCTACACAGAGACAAGCTGAGGGGCGGAGCGAAGGTTCCAGGACTGCAGGCAGCTTCTCTGAGGAGGGGCAACTTAAGGAGACTCGTCTGGGAAGGGCAGGGCTCCCAGGCCCAGGAGGTAGGTCCGGGCCCCTGGGAACGTTGCCTGGGAAGGCTGCCTGCCCAGGCGGTAGTTGTGGACTGAGGGGAACCTCTAGGAGGGAATCTGACAGCGAGACCTCCCAACCGGGTGAGTCTTCCCCGCCAGGTGAGGCTTTCCCACAAGGACGGTAAAACCAGAGACACAGGCACAAACAGGCCTTGCCTCAGCCTGCAGCCTAGTTCCCCTTTGGATGACCATTGGTCAACAAGTAGAGGCACCTCTGCCCACTATCAGGGAATATATCCCACCTGAAGACCACCACCCCTAGAGAGGCAGCTTCCTTGGGGAGCACCACAGTATCAACTTCCTCTAAGACTTCAGGCTACTGAAGGATAAGAGGGGATACACTAGCAATCTTCGGGGACATTATAAGTCAATAGAGGAAATCTGCAACATCTCAGCAGTCCACTGATACCTGAACGACATGAGAAAACAAGGGAAGAAAATGCCTCAAACAAATCTGGATGTTACATCAATAAAATCCAATGACAGCATGGCAGAAGAAATGACAGAAAGGGAGTTCAGAATGTACATAATTAACATGATAAGGGAAGCAAACGATGAGATGAAAGAGCAAATGCAGGCATTGAACTATTGCACCAATTGACAGTTAATAGAGCAAATACAGGAAGCAAAAGACCATTTCAATAAAGAGTTAGAGATATTGAAAAAAAACCAAACAGAAATCCTTGAAATGAAGGAAACAATAAACCAAATTAAGAACTCCATAGAAAGCACAACCAATAGGATAGAACACCTGGAAGACAGAACTTCAGATATTGAAGACAAAATATTTAACCTTGAAAACAAAGTTGAAGAAACAGAGAGGATGGTAAGAAATCATGAACAGAATCTCCAAGAACTATGGGATATCATGAAAAGGCCAAATTTGAGAATTATTGGGATTGAGGGAGGCTTAGAGAAACAAACCAAAGGAATGAACAATCTATTCAATGAAATAATTTCAGAAAATTTCCCAAATCTGAAAAATGAAATGGAAAATCAAGTCCAAGAGGCTTATAGGACTCCAAATACACAAAATTACAACAGACCCACACCAAGGCACATTATAATGAAAATACCTAACATACAAAATAAAGACAGAATCTTAAAGGCTGTGAGAGAAAAGAACCAAATTACATTCAGGGGGAAACCAATACGGATATCAGCAGATTTTTCAATCCAGACCTTAAAAGCTAGAAGGGCCTGGAATAACATTTTTCAAGCCCTAAAAGGAAATGGATGCCAGCCAAGAATCTTATACCCAGCAAAACTTACCTTCAGATTTGACGATGAGATAAAATCCTTCCATGATAAACAAAAGCTAAAAGAATATACAAAAAGAAAGCCAGCATTACAGAACACTATCAGCAAAATATTCCATGAGGAAGAGATGAAAAACAAAGAAGAAAATCAGCAAAGGGAGGAGCTATTCTAAAGGAACTCTCAAATAAAGAGGAACCAAGTTGTGTCAAAAATAAACAAATGAATGAATAAAATGAGTCAAATGACCAGGAATACAAATCATATCTCAATAATAACCCTGAATGTTAATGGCCTGAATTCATCAATCAAAAGACATAGACTGGCAGATTGGATAAAAAAGAAAGATCCAACAATATGTTGCCTGCAAGAGACTCATCTCATAGAACGAGATACCCATAGACTAAAGGTGAAAGGATGGGATAAAACATTCCATGCACATGGACCCAGCAAAAAAGCTGGGGTATCCATTCTCATTTCAGATAATGTGGACTTCAAGCCAAAGTTAGTCAGAAGGGATAAAGAAGGACATTTCATACTGCTTAAGGGAACCATAAATCAGCAAGATATAACAATCATAAATATCTATGCCCCAAACAGTAGCTCATCCATGTATGTCAAACAAATCCTTCTCAATTTCAGAAACCAAATAGAGCATAATACAATAATACTAGGTGATTTTAACACGCCTCTCTCACCACTGGACAGATCTTCCAAACAAAAATTGAACAAAGAAACCATAGATCTCAATAACACAATCAATAATTTAGACTTAACAGACATTTATAGAATATACCATCCAACCAAGAGCGAATACCCTTTCTTCTCAGCAGCACATGGATCCTTCTCTAAAATAGACCATATATTATGCCACAAAGCTAATGTTAACAAATACAAGAAGATAGAGACACTTCCTTGTATTTTATCAGATCATAATGGATTGAAATTAGAAATAAATGAAAGAGTAAAAAACAGAAACTACTCCAACACCTGGAGATTAAACAATATGCTATTATATGATGAATGGATAACAGAAGATATTAGGAAGGAAATTAAAAAATTCTTAGAGGTAAACGAGAACAAAGAAACATCATATCAAAATCTCTGGGACACTATGAAAGCAGTACTTAGAGGAAAATTTATTTCATGGAGCGCATTCAATAAAAGAAGTAAAACTCAACAAAGAAACGACCTAACACTACAGCTCAAAGCCCTAGAAAAAGAAGAACAGACCAACACCAAAAGTAGTAGAAGACAGGAAATAGTTAAACTCAGAGCTGAAATCAACGAAATTGAAACAAAAGAAACAATACAAAAAATTGACAAAATAAATAGTTGGTTCTTCGAAAAAATAAACAAAACCGATAAACCTTTAGCCACACTAACAAAGAGAAGACGAGAGAAAACCCAAATCACCAAAATTCGAAATGAACAAGGAAATATCACAACAGACACGACTGAAATACAAAACATAATTAGAAGCTATTTTGAAAATCTATACTCCAACAAAATAGAAAATTTCGAAGATATCAACAAGTTTCTAGAGATGTATGAATTGCCTAAACTGAACAAGGAGGACATACACAATTTAAATAGACCAATTTCAAGTAATGAAATAGAAGAAGTCATCAAAAGCCTACCAAAAAAGAAAAGTCCAGGACCTGATGGGTTCTCAACCAAGTTCTACAAAACCTTTAAAGAAGAGCTCATTCCAATACTCCTCAAAGTATTCCATGAAATAGAAGAGGAGGGAACTCTCCCAAACTCATTCTATGAAGCCAATATCACCCTGATACCTAAACTAGACAGAGACACATCAAGGAAAGAAAATTTCAGACCAATATCCTTAATGAACATCGACGCAAAAATTCTCAACAAAATTTTAGCAAATCGCATACAAAAACATATTAAAAAGATAGTGCACCATGATCAGGTGGGTTTCATCCCAGGGATGCATGGTTGGTTCAACATCAGGAAATCAATAAATGTAATTCACCATATCAACAGACTTAAAGTCAAGAATCACATGATTATTTCAATAGATGCAGAAAGAAGCATTTGATAAAATACAGCATCCCTTCATGCTCAAAGCACTAGAAAAAATAGGGATAGTGGGAACATTCCTTAACATTGTAAAGGCCATCTACGCTAAGCCCATGGCTAATATCATTCTAAATGGTGAAAAACTGAAAGCATTCCCTCTAAAAACTGGAACAAGGCAGGGATGCCCTCTTTCACCACTCCTATTCAATATCGTCCTTGAAACTCTAGCCAGAGCAATTAGACAGACCAAAGAAATTAAAGGGATACGAATAGGAAAAGAAGAACTCAAACTATCCCTATTTGCTGATGATATGATTATATACTTAGAGGAACCAGGAAATTCCACAAGAAAACTCTTAGAACTCATAAGTGAATTTAGTAAAGTAGCGGGATATAAGATCAATGCTCATAAATCTAATGCATTTTTATACATAAGTGATGAATCTTCAGAAAGAGAAGTTAGGAAAACTACCCCATTCACAATAGCCTCGAAAAAAATAAAATACTTGGGAATCAATCTCACAAAAGAGGTGAAAGACCTCTACAATGAGAACTACAGATCACTAAAGAAAGAAATTAAAGAAAACCTTAGAAGATGGAAAGATCTCCCATGTTCTTGGATAGGAAGAATTAATATTGTCAAAATGGCCATACTACCTAAAGTGCTATACAGATTCAATGCAATTCCAATTAAAATCCCAACGACATACCTTACAGAAATAGAGAAAGCAATCATGAAATTCATCTGGAAGAATAAGAAACCCAGAATAGCTAAAGCAATCCTTTGCAGGAAAAATGAAGCAGGGGGTATTGCAATACCAGAACTTCAACTATACTACAAAGCAATAGTAACAAAAACGGCATGGTATTGGTACCAAAATAGACAGGTAGATCAATGGTACAGAATAGAGGACACGGACACAAACCCAAATAAATACTATTTTCTCATACTAGACAAAGGGACCAAAAATATGCAATGGAGAAAAGATAGCCTCTTCAACAAATGGTGCTGGGAAAATTGGAAATCCATGTGCAACAGAATGAAACTAAACCCATATCTCTCACCATGCACGAAACTCAACTTAAAATGGATTAAGGACCTCGGAATCAGACCAGAGACCCTGCATCTTATAGAAGAAAAAGTAGGTCCAGATCTTCAACATGTCGGCTTAGGACCAGACTTCCTCAACAGGACTCCCATAGCACAAGAAATAAAAGCAAGAAACAACAACTGGGACAGATTCAAACTAAAAAGCTTTCTCTCAGGAAAGGAAACTATCAGCAATGGGAAGAAAGAGCCTACAGAGTGGGAGAAAATTTTTGCCAATCTTACTTCAGATAGAGCACTAATCTCCAGAATCTATAAAGAACTCAAAAAACTCAACACCAAGACTACAAATAACCCAATCGACAAATGGGCTAAGGAAATGAACAGACACTTCACAGAAGAAGACCTACAAGCAATCAACAAACATATGGAAAAATGTTCAACATCTCTAGTAATAAGAGAAATGCAAATCAAAACCACCCTAAGATTCCATCTCACCCCAATTAGAATGGCGATTATCAAGAATACAAGCAACAAAAGGTATTGGCGAGGATGTGGGGAGAAAGGTACACTCATACATTGCTGGTGGGGTTGCAAATTAGTGCAGCCACTCTGGAAAGTAGTGTGGAGATTCCTTAGAAAACTTGGAATGGAACCACCATTTGACCCAGCTATCCCACTCCTTGGCCTATACCCAAAGGACTTAAAATCAGCATACTACAGAGATACAGCCACATCAATGTTCATTGCTGCTCAGTTCACAATAGCCAGATTGTGGAACCAACCTAGATGCCCTTCAGTTGATGAATGGATAAAGAAACTGTGGCATATATATACAATGGAATATTACTCAGCCATAAAGAATGATAAAATTATGGCATTTGCAGGCAAATGGATGAAATTGGAGAATATCATGCTAAGTGAGATAAGCCAATCTCAAAAAACCAAAGGAAGAATGATCTCGCTGATAAGTGGATGATGATACATAATGGGGCGTGGGAGGGTTTAGTTTTAGGGTTAGAGTGAGGGTTAGGGAGGGGGGCAAGAATGGGGGAAGGAAGGACTGTATAGAGGGAAAAGAGGGATGGGAAGGGTGGGGGGAAGGGAAAAATAACAGAATGAATCAATCAACATTACCCTATGTAAATTTATGATTACACAAATGGTATGCCTTTACGCCATGTACAGAGAAACGACATGTATCCCATTTGTTTACAATTAAAAAATAAATAAATAAATAAAACCTCCTTCAGTCTTAAATAAGGAAACACACACACACACACACACAAAAAAAAGATGGAGCCAGGAATACACCCCAATGTGCCTTGTAATAACTGATCAACCAATACTGATTCATACATCCTAATTCAGGCTTTGAAACAAGCAACCAAAGGACATATTTCTTCTCATTTGTGTGACTGAGAGTGTCTTGAGAGGTGACTAAAACCAAGAATTTAAGACAAAGATGTAGGACTGTCTTGGTCCTATGACAGGACATTGACTGGTGTACTTCATGAAGAAATGTAGGCAGGTGCATCAAATGATGATCTTGCCCATCCCCCAGTGATGGACGCAGCAAGGAGATCTGGGGGTGGCTTCTCGAATACATTCTCACAGACTCAGTCATGGACAATGATTCAGAGAAAAGCCAAAGGACTCCCAACTGGAGGTACAAGGTTCTCCTCAGAAAAATTATTTTGAATTGACTTTAGACTATAGATGATTCAAGGAAATCTAAATATGAGGGATTACAAAACGCATTTAAAGTGAATTTAAAGCTGAAGTAACATTGAATAAAACCTAAAGAGTGATATGAAAGACACATACTAAAGGGCCTGATGTAATACAGGAAAAAAAATGATATTAAATGTTTCAAAGGATTATAATAAATAAGTGCAATAGATGGTTGAGTGCCAAGTTCTAGAAACAGATCTTCTCAAGGAGAACTCAAAAGAATTTTCAAATGAAAATCAATCACCTCTGGCCAATTATTCAGAGATGACCCAAAGGATTACCACTTTGTGTTCTCTTCAGAAAATTATTTTAATTCATCTTAGACTTTTCCTTTTTATTCATTGTTTTTTATTGTTTTGTTTGTTTTATTGTTTTTATTCTTTAACCGTTATTGGCTGCCTCTGTGTCAAGGAGCATCCTCATGTGTAAACCTAGGGTCTTCTCACGTCTAAGCCTGGGCCTTTTGCTTGGCATGCTTTCTAACTTTCTCTTTTACACAGCTGCTTTTAAATGTCCTAATCTTTAATACAAGGCTCCCAAGAGGGAAAAAGGTGATTATGAAGTGGTAGAAAAGAGTATTGGCCTTTTAAATGCCCTAAAAATGATTATGGTGTGTGATAGAGGGAATTGTACCGTGGAGGGTGGTGTGGCAGCAACGGTTACCCACCTATTTCTGCACATCTATGATCAGATGCATCCATCAGCGATGAGAAAGCAGAACCCTAATATTTAGAAAAGAGGGTCCTTTGTCCCTACCCTAGCTCTCACAAGCTGTATCCTGGCTACCCCAGAGACACGTGCAATGCTACTTGCCTTGTGAGAGGAGGATCTGTAGCTGCCTATGTGCTGAATGGTAAAATTAACTACACTTTATCGCCCAGGCTTCTTTCCAGGTGTATTGTCATTCTTTAACAGAGTCTAGAGTTCCAAAATAGTTTAACTGTTATATTCAGGTAGAAAAATTTTCTAGGGGAGAAGATGGGTTCCTGTTGCTTTCCTCCCTCCTATCTTCCCTAAATCCTTTCTTCAGTTGATTATTGTGCATCTATCCTGAAACATTGCTGATCTTATTAATTAGTTTTGATAATTTTTCTGTGGATTCCTTAGAATTTTCTATGTATTTGATCATATAACTTGCAAATATAGAAGTTTGTTTTATCCTTTTAAATCTGATACCTTTTATTTCTTCATGGTGTGTACCTTCCTGGGTTAGTACAATGTTGAGTACAAATGGTTAGATCAGTCATACTTTCTAATTTCTGATCTTAGGGTGAACGCTTTCCTCTTTCACCATTAAATGTGATATTAGCTGAGATTCCTACATAGATGCACAGATTGAGAGAGCTATGTATTTTTTTCAGTTTATATTTTAAAAGAAAGGATAATGGATTTGGGAAAATTTTTTGATGTACATTTAAATGAGTGGGTGATATTATCCTTTATTTATAATATTCTATTACAATTGTATTATGGTTTTGATCTGTTCAACTATCCTAGCATTCCTGTGGAAAATCTCACTGTTCCATTGTACATAATTAATTTTTTATGTTGCTAGATTTAATTAAGAGCTTTTTTGGCAATTTTTGAATCTTATTTTTTAGGGGTTTTGATCTGGAATTTTCTTGTCATGTCTTTATCAGATTTTGATGTAAGTATACTGCTAATGTAATAGAGTGAGTTTGGACAGGTTCCTTTCTCTTCTATTTTTTGGAAAGTTTCTGGATTATTAGTATTAGTTATTCTTTGTAAGTTTGGCAGAACTCATCAATGAAGACTTCTGGGCCTGATCTTTTCTTTGTGGGAAATTTTTAAATGACTAATTATTATGCTCTGAAATGTGTTTCCCCAAATCTATACATTAAAACCATAATCACCAGGTAGTTCTATTTGGAAATAAAGGCTTTTAAAGTTGTAACTAAGGTTAAATAAGATAAGGTTATGTAAGATTTGTGTTTATGTAAGGAAAGGAAAGAGTATCTGTGAATACACTGAAAAGACCACATGAGATCATGAATATGACCATGTACAAAACAAAGAGAGAGTTCTTAGGAGAGACTAGCAACATATTGACCTTGGTCTTCTGAATTCCAGAACTATGAGGAAAAAATTTCTATTGTTTAAGTTCATCCAGTCTGTGGTAATTTGTTATGGCAACCCTAGCTAATTGTTCAATCTCCTTACTCATTGCATGTCAATTCAGATGTTTTATTGCCCCTTGAGTTAGTTTCAGAAGTTGTGTCTTTTCTAGAAATTTTCTCATTTAATCTAAGCTAATTAATTTGTTGACATATAGTTCATAATACTTCCTTAAAATCCTTTTAGAAATTTCTGTAAGATTGGTAGTGATGTCTCCTTAAATGCCCAATTTGTGCCTAAATTTTGAATGGCTTTTGCAGGCCCCAGTAATGTGCAAAATAATTGTCTTTTGTTTCTGATGTACCAGGGTTATGATATTATTTTATAGCAATCTGAATGGACTAAGACATTGTGTCATTGTCTTATTGCAGTTCAGCTTTGTTCCCACTACCTTTTGATGTAAAATATATTTCATTTCTACATGTAATAGGGCCAACAGGAAAATTATAGCTGATCCCCCTGAATAACAATTTCTTTATTTGCAAATTTTCTTACACATTAAATTTTATTTTAACCCCTGACCAATACTTGTTGAGCTTTCATAGCCTTTCATATATATAGACAAAGCAGGGAAAAGCCCAAGTTTCCTGGTATGCATGTATTCAGCTTGGATAAAACAATGTGATGCTCTACCTCCTTGTTTCAGCTTTTATACTATAAGCAGTACCTGTTTTGTAGCATTCTCAATGCTACATTTTTTAATTTTTATATTTTTATTAGTTAATTTGCTATTTAAAAAGCCTTCTAAATGGGAGACTTAAATGTTGTTGGCCTTCCTAAACACAAAACAACTGTGAGGTGCCTTATGGAGAAAATTCATGAGATAGATAAATATATTAGTCTTTTTTGCATTGCTGTAATAAAACATCTGAACCTGGGTAACGTATAAAGTTGCAGTTTTGGAAGCAGAAAGTCTTCAGTCAGTGGCCCCATTAATGTGGCCTCTGGTGAGTGTCTCCTTCACTTCATTACATCATGGCAGATGGCATCATGGCAAGAGTATGGATGAGGAATATAGATCACAGGGCAAATAAAGATGCCAGAGAGTGTGAATAAGTGGGCTGATACGTACAACACCTGAGGCCTATCAACATGGTTTCTGTTAACCTTTTATTTTCTCTTTTATGGGTCACACTGTTCTGTATTTTTGTGTATCTTATATATATATATATATATATATATATATATATATATATATATATATTTTTTTTTTTTTTTTTTTTTTTTTTTTTTTTTTGCTGGAAATTGGACTTTTTTTATGATATAGTGCAATGCTGGGTATTGATTTCACTCCTCTTCCCCAGGCTTACTGTTGGCTTTTGTTTTATTTTAGTGTAGTTGACTTTCCCCACAGAATACACTACAGAGTCACTCAGCAGAGGATGCAATGTTGGGCAAAGTGTGATTACCCCAATCCTCCAAATGACAGCTATTTCCTTCTGGTTGTGTTTTACTGTATATTTCTTTAATCTTACCTCTAAGTTTCTGGTTGCTCTGTTTCTCTTGGTATCATAACCAGTTATTAGCTTCTGCCAATTTATAGCTCATTGCTTTATTATTTTATACAGTTCCTCAAGTCATAAATTGCCCCACAGTTTAATACAGTTTACCATCAGTCACTTTGAAGATGTAGTCTTTTAGGACAATTTGGAGCCTTTCTCTGATCCTGGCTGTTCTCATTTTTGACATCCCCTTTCCCTGATTCTCTATATTACAAGTTTTTCTTTTGGTTATCTTTTGGTTACAAGCCTCCTTTTAATTGCTCATGACCAAAATCTCCATTGTTTTCTATAACACCCGTATCCTTAGACATTTCCCTGATTTGTGCTAAACAGTCAGTTCCCTTAGGGGGAAATGTGGAGTCTCTCTCTTATGGCATACCTCTCTCCCTGAGCTGAATGGCTAGCTCCAGAGAAGAGTTGCCTCCTCTCTTGTTCTGGGTTAGGATATGGCTCCTTCTCTTCTCAACTTTCTTTTGATACCTCCGTCTCCTGAAGGAGATGGGCCAAGAGTGATTTGGGCCCAGAATTTTATTCTATTCTATAATACAGAATTATATAATAGTCTAGAAGACTACTGCATTTGGAGTATAGCTTCTGCCTTATGAGAAATCCAAAAATTGTGCTGTGTCATCAAAGATGAGTAACGACTTGCTGGGGGTCTCAGCATTGCTTGCCTAGAATAAGTTCCTGCAACATGGATCAGGGGTGATAGGTAACCTCCCCATCCTGGGAAGAAAACTGGCATCCAGGAGGAAATGATTTGCCATTTTCTTTGTTGAAGCTTCACAGAGTAGATTTTCTATTGTATTGAGCCTCAAGGTTAGAGAACAAGCTATAGAACAAATGCCATAATCTGTCACTGTTATTACTGAAATTTAATGTATTTCTTGAAAATAAAATAAGTGTTTCTTTATTTGGATTAGTCCTTTTGGAGACCTTAACTCATTGTCTTTAGTAATTGTTAACATTTATGATTTTTTTTGTGAGAGGTTGGGAGAGAATAGGGGAATTCCTTACATCACTTCCATTCCAGAGACAGTTTTCTCCCAAATTTATTTTTAAAGCAAAATACCCCAAAGGCTTAAAAAAAAACCCAAAATGAACATACAGATGCATAGTAAAAGTGCATTAAAATGAACACACCCACCCAAATGTTTATACATACAAATATTATGTTTCAGATGATCCATATCTTTTACCAAAAATCTAGGCAGATTAATGGTGGAAATATAGGAATGAGAGTTTGATGAAAAGCATTTATGCCTAGAATTGATTAAAATGTGGTTTTATTCCCTTTCTAGATATTTAAAATCTATGAGAAAGTATAATTCCAAACAATGAAAAATTTTAAAAATAGAAAGTAAAATTGCTCTTTTGACATATATTTCTTATGTTCCTTGGGATGGTCACTATTAATATTTGTTTATATCCTTATAGAAATATAAAAATACACATAGTTTTCTTTTGTAACCACAGAATATGTGTTCATAGTTTATGTCAATTTTTATCATTTAATGACACATGATAGATATTTCAATATCTGAATACAATTCTGACTCATTCTATTTAATGGTCTTATAGTTCTTTTTAATTTTTTATTTTAATTTTTTTTAATTGTAAACAAATGGGGTACAACTTGTTTCTCTGGTTGTACATGAAGTAGAGGCGTATAATCATACATTTACATTTACATAATGATGTTTGATTCATTCTTTTTCCTTCCCCCCACCCCTCCCACCCCTCTTTTCCCTCTATAAAGTCCCTCCTTCCCCCATTCTTTCCTCCCTCCCACCCCCCATTATGTATCATCATCTGCTTATCAGCGAGATCATCTGTCCTTTGGATTTTTGGGATTGGCTTATCTCACTTAGCATGATATTCTTCAATTTCATGCATTTGCCTACAAATGCCATAATTTTATTATACTTTATGGCTGAGTAATATTCCATTGTATGTATATACCACAGTTTCTTTATCCATTCATCAACTGAAGGGCATCTAGGTTGGTTCCACAATCTGGCTATTGTGAATTGAGCAACTATGAACATTAATGTGGCTTCTTCACTGTAGTATGCTGATTTTAAGTCCTTTGGGTATAGGCCAAGGAGTGGGATAACTGGGTCAAATGGTGGTTCCATTCCAAGTTTTGTAAGGAATCTCCACACTACTTTCCAGAGTGGCTGCACTAATTTGCAACCCCACCAGCAATGTATGAGTGTACCTTTTTCCCCACATCCTTGCCAACACCTATTGTTGTTTGTGTTCTTGATAATCGCCATTCTAATTGGGGTGAGATGGAATCTTAGGGTGGTTTTGATTTGCATTTCTCTTATTACTAGAGATGTTGAACATTTTTTTCCTATATCTGTTGATTGCTTGCAGATCTTCTGTGAAGTGTCTGCTTATTTCCTTAGCCCATTTATTGACTGGGTTTATTTGTAATCTGGTTGTAAAGTTTTTGGGTTCTTTATAAATTCTGGAAATTAGTGCTCTATCTTAGGTATGTGTGGAAAAGATTTTCTACCACTTTGTAGGCTTTCTCTTCACACTGTTGATTATTTCCTTTGCTGAGAAAAAGCTTTTTAATTTGAATCTATCCCATTTATTGATTCCTCTTTTATTTCTTGTGCTTTGGGAGTCATGTTAAGGAAGTCTGGTCCTAAACCAACATGATGAAGATTTGGACCTACTTTCTCTTCTGTTAGGTGCAGGGTCTCTGGTATAATTCCTAGGTTCTTGATCATTTTGAGTTGAGTTTTGTGCAGGGTGAGAGATAGGGGTTCAGTTTTATTTTACTACATATGGATTTCCAGTTTTCCCAGCACCATTTGTTGAAGAACTATTCTCCACTGTATGTTTTTGGCTCCTTTGTATAGTATGATATAACTGTTTTTATATGGGTTTATATATGGGTTTGTCTCTCTCTGTGTCCTCCATTATGTACTATTGGTCCACCTATTTTGGTGCCAATACCATGCCATTTTTATTACTATTGCTCTGTAGTATAGTTGAAGTTCTGGCATTGAGATATCACCTGCTTCACTCTTTATACTAAGTATTGCTTTGGCTATTCTGGGTCTCTTATTCTTCCAAATGAATTTTATGATTACTTTCTCTATTTTTCTATTTCTGTGAGGTACATCATTGGGATTTTAATTGGAGTTGCATTGAATCTATATAGCACTTTTGATAGTAAGGCAATTTTGGCAATTTTAATTCTGCCTATCCAAGAACATGGGAGATCTTTCTATCTTCTAAGGTTTTCTTTAATTTCTTTCTTTAGTGTTCTGTAGTTCTCATTGTAGAGGTCTTTCACCTCTTTTGTTAGATTGACTGCAACATCCCTTCATGCTCAAAACACAAGAGAAAATAGGGATAGTAGGAACATCCCTCAACATTGTATTAGGCTATCTATGGTAAGCCCACAGCCAACATCATTCTAAATGTAGAAAACCTGAAAGCATTCCCCCTAAAAACTGGAACACAGCAGGGATGCCATCTTTCACTTCTATTCAACATCATCCTTGAAACTCTAGCCAGAGCAATCAGACAGATCAAAGAAATTAAAAGGATATGAATAGGAGAAGAAGAACTCAAACTATCACTATTTGCAAATGATGTGATTCTGTATTTAGAGGATCCAAAAAGTTCCACCAGAAAATTAGAACTCGTAAATGAATTCAGCAAAGTAGCAGGATATAAAATCAACACTCATAAATATAATGCATATCTATTCATAAGAGATGAATCCTCTGAAAGAGGATGGATATTATTTAATATGCTGGAACATAGATGAGTGTTGAAGACTTTATGCTGGGTGAAATAAGCCAGTAAGGAAACCACAAATATTGTATGATTCTATTTATGTGAATTGTCTACAATGGTCAAATTGATAAAGATAAGAGAATTATATTTGCTTGGGACTTAGGGTACAGGGAGAAATGAAGAATTTTCATTTAATGAGTGAGATAGAGTTACAGTTTTACAAGATGAAGACTGTTCTGGAGATAGGACTGCATAATCATGTGAATATGCTTAACACTACTCAACTATACTCTTAAAATGGTTAAGTTCTTAAATTTTATGTTATTTGTATTTTACCACAATTTAAAAATATATATCACTTTTGATTAAGAGAAACTAAACCTAGATTAACTTATAAAGGGTAAGAGTTTATTTTTGTAGGAAAAAATGAAGAAAAGCATGCATTCATCTGCATATTTGCCAAAGTGGATGAATCCAATTTAATACATAGTCCTCATTCAAAAACAAAATAATTCACAAACAAGTAATTGAGGAAATGCTATTTAACAAATATAGGACTGTCTAAAATTTATTGCTAATGTCTTCCTTGGTAGTCAAACTATAGAGGTTTCCTCTTAAAATCAGGCCTATATAAAATCTATCATTACCCTAACTATTGGGTTTCAAATCATGGAATTTTTAAATTATAATTTGGATAAGATAGATTTAATATCATTTTATTTTTATTTATTTATTTATTTTTTTTATTGTGAACAAATGGGATACATGTTCTTTCTCTGTTTGTACATAGAGTAAAGGCATACCATTTGTGTAATCATACGTTTACATAGGGTGATGTTGGTTGATTCATTCTGTTATTTTTTTTTCCCCTTCCCCCCACCCCTCCCATCCCTCTTTTCCCTCTATACAGTCCTTCCTTCCCCCATTCTTGCCCCCCTCCCTAACCCTCACTCTAACCCTAAAACTAAACCCTCCCACGCCCCATTGTGTATCATCATCCACTTATCAGCGAGTTCATTCTTCCTTTGGTTTTTTGAGATTGGCTTATCTCACTTAGCATGATATTCTCCAATTTCGTCCATTTGCTTGCAAATGCCATAATTTTATCATTCTTTATGGCTGAGTAATATTCCATTGTATATATATGCCACAGTTTCTTTATCCATTCATCAACTGAAGGGCATCTAGGTTGGTTCCACAATCTGGCTATGGTGAATTGAGCAGCAATGAACATTGATGTGGCTGTATCTCTGTAGTATGCTGATTTTAAGTCCTTTGGGTATAGGCCAAGGAGTGGGATAGCTGGGTCAAATGGTAGTTCCATTCCAAATTTTTTAAGGAATCTCCATACTGCCTTCCAGAGTGGTTGCACTAATTTGCAACCCCACCAGCAATGTATGAGTGTACCTTTTTCCCCACATCCACGCCAACACCTGTTGTTGCTTGTGTTCTTGATAATCGCCATTCTATTTGGGGTGAGATGGAATCTTAGGGTGGTTTTGATTTGCATTTCTTTTATTACTAGAGATGTTGAACATTTTTCCATATGTTTGTTGATTGTTTGTAGGTCTTCTTCTGTGAAGTGTCTGTTCATTTCCTTAGACCATTTGTCGATTGGATTATTTGTAGTCTTGGTGTTGAGTTTTTTGAGTTCTTTATAGATTCTGGAGATTAGTGCTCTATCTGAAGTATGATTGGCAAAGATTTTCTCCCACTCTGTAGGCTCTTTCTTCACATTGCTGATAGTTTCCTTTGCTGAGAGAAAGCTTTTTAGTTTGAATCTATCCCAGTTGTTGATTCTTGCTTTTATTTCTTGTGCTATGGGAGTCCTCTTGAGAAAGTCTGGTCCTAAGCCGACATGTTGAAGATCTGGACCTACTTTTTCTTCTATAAGATGCAGGGTCTCTGGTCTGATTCCGAGGTCCTTAATCCATTTTGAGTTGAGTTTCCTGCATGGTGAGAGATATGGGTTTATTTTCATTTTGTTGCATATAGATTTCCAATTTTCCCAGCACCATTTATTGAAGAGGCTATCTTTTCTCCATTGCATATTTTTGGCCCCTTTGTCTAGTATGAGGAAATTATATTTGTTTGGGTTTGTGTCCATGTCCTCTATTCTGTACCATTGATCTACCTGTCTATTTTGGTACCAATACCATGCCGTTTTTGTTACTATTGCTTTGTAGTAGAGTTGAAGATCTGGTATTGCAATACCCCCTGCTTCATTTTTCCTGCGAAGGATTGCTTTAGCTATTCTGGGTTTCTTATTCTTCCAGATGAATTTCATGATTGCTTGTTCTACTTCTGTAAGGTACATCATTGGGATTTTAATTGGAATTGCATTGAATCTGTATAGCACTTTTGGTAGTATGGCCATTTTGACAATATTAATTCTGCCTATCCAGGAACATGGGAGATCTTTCCATCTTCTAAGGTGTTCCTTAATTTCTTTCTTTAGTGTTCTGTAGTTCTCATTGTAGAGGTCTTTCACCTCTTTTGTGAGATTGATTCCCAAGTATTTTATTTTTTTCGAGGCTATTGTGAATGGAGTAGTTTTCCTAACTTCTCTTTCTGAAGATTCATCACTATGTATAAAAATGCATTGGATTTATGAGCATTGATCTTGTATCCTGCTACTTTACTGAATTCACTTATGAGTTCTAAGAGTTTTCTGGTGGAATTTCCTGGTTCCTCTAAGTATATAATCATATCATCAGCAAATAGGGATAGTTTGAGTTCTTCTTTTCCAATTCATATCCCTTTAATTTCTTTGGTCTGTCTAATTGCTCTGGCTAGAGTTTCAAGGACGATATTGAATAGGAGTGGTGAAAGAGGGCATCCCTGCCTTGTTCCAGATTTTAGGGGGAATGCTTTCAGTTTTTCACCATTAAGAATAATATTAGCCATGGGCTTAGCATAGATGGCCTTTACAATGTTAAGGAACGTTCCCACTATCCCTATTTTTTCTAGTGTTTTGAGCATGAAGGGGTGCTGTATTTTATCAAATGCTTTTTCTGCATCTATTGAAATAATCATGTGATTCTTGACTTTAAGTCTGTTGATATGGTGAATTACATTTATTGATTTCCTGATGTTGAACCAACCTTGCATCCCTGGGATGAAACCCACTTGATCATGGTGCACTATCTTTTTAATACATTTTTGTATGCGATTTGCTAAAATTTTGTTGAGAATTTTTGCGTCGATGTTCATTAAGGATATTGGTCTGAAATTTTCTTTCCTCGATGTGTCTCTGTCTGGTTTAGGTATCAGGGTGATATTGGCTTCGTAGAATGAGTTTGGGAGGGTTCCCTCCTCTTCTATTTCATGGAATACTTTGAGGAGTATTGGAATGAGCTCTTCTTTAAAGGTTTTGTAGAACTCGGCTGAGAAACCATCAGGTCCTGGACTTTTCTTTTTTGGTAGGCTTTTGATGACTTCTTCTATTTCATTACTTGAAATTGGTCTATTTAAATTGTGTATGTCCTCCTCGTTCAGTTTAGGCAATTCATACATCTCTAGAAACTTGTTGATATCTTCGAAATTTTCTATTTTGTTGGAGTATAGATTTTCAAAATAGCTTCTAATTATGTTTTGTATTTCAGTCGTGTCTGTTGTGATATTTCCTTGTTCATTTCGAATTTTGGTGATTTGGGTTTTCTCTCGTCTTCTCTTTGTTAGTGTGGCTAAAGGTTTATCGGTTTTGTTTATTTTTTCGAAGAACCAACTATTTATTTTGTCAATTTTTTGTATTGTTTCTTTTGCTTCAATTTCGTTGATTTCAGCTCTGAGTTTAACTATTTCCTGTCTTCTACTACTTTTGGTGTTGGTCTGTTCTTCTTTTTCTAGGGCTTTGAGCTGTAGTGTTAGGTCGTTTCTTTGTTGAGTTTTACTTCTTTTATTGAATGCGCTCCATGAAATAAATTTTCCTCTAAGTACTGCTTTCATAGTGTCCCAGAGATTTTGATATGATGTTTCTTTGTTCTCGTTTACCTCTAAGAATTTTTTAATTTCCTTCCTAATATCTTCTGTTATCCATTCATCATATAATAGCATATTGTTTAATCTCCAGGTGTTGGAGTAGTTTCTGTTTTTTACTCTTTCATTTATTTCTAATTTCAATCCATTATGATCTGATAAAATACAAGGAAGTGTCTCTATCTTCTTGTATTTGCTAACATTAGCTTTGTGGCATAATATATGGTCTATTTTAGAGAAGGATCCATGTGCTGCTGAGAAGAAAGGGTATTCGCTCTTGGTTGGATGGTATATTCTATAAATGTCTGTTAAGTCTAAATTATTGATTGTGTTATTGAGATCTATGGTTTCTTTGTTCAATTTTTGTTTGGAAGATCTGTCCAGTGGTGAGAGAGGCGTGTTAAAATCACCTAGTATTATTGTATTGTGGTCTATTTGATTTCTGAGATTGAGAAGGATTTGTTTGACATACATGGGTGAGCCACTGTTTGGGGCATAGATATTTATGATTGTTATGTCTTACTGATTTATGGTTCCCTTAAGCAGTATGAAATGTCCTTCTTTATCCCTTCTGATTAACTTTGGCTTGAAGTCCACTTTATCTGAAATGAAGATGGATACCCCAGCTTTTTTGCTGGGTCCATGTGCATGGTAAGTTTTTTCCCATCCTTTCACCTTTAGTCTATGGGTATCTCTTTCTAAGAGATGAGTCTCTTGCAGGCAACATATTGTTGGATCTTTCTTTTTTATCCAATCTGCCAGTCTATGTCTTTTGATTGATGAATTCAGGCCGTTAATATTCAGGGTTATTATTGAGATATGATTTGTATTCCCGGTCATTTGACTCATTGTATTCATTTATTTGCTTATTTTTGACACAACTTGGTTCCTCTTTATTTGAGAGTTCCTTTAGGATATCTCCTCCCTTTGCTGATTTGCTTCTTTGTTTTTCATATCTTCTTCATGGAATATTTTGCTGAGAATGTTCTGTAATGCTGGCTTTCTTTTTGTATATTCTTTTAGCTTTTGTTTATCATGGAAGGATTTTATTTCATCATCAAATCTGAAGGTAAGTTTTGCTGGGTATAAGATTCTTGGTTGGCATCCATTTTCTTTTAGGGCTTGAAAAATGTTATTCCAGGCCCTTCTAGCTTTTAGGGTCTGGATTGAAAAATCTGCTGATATCCGTATTGGTTTCCCCCTGAATGTAATTTGATTCTTTTCTCTCACAGCCTTTAAGATTCTGTCTTTATTTTGTATGTTAGGTATTTTCATTATAATGTGCCTTGGTGTGGGTCTGTTGTAATTTTGTGTATTTGGAGTCCTGTAAGCCTCTTGAACTTGATTTTCCATTTCGTTCTTCAGATTTGGGAAATTTTCTGAAATTATCTCATTGAATAGGTTGTTCATTCCTTTGGTTTGTTTCTCTAAGCCTTCCTCAATCCCAATAATTCTCAAATTTGGCCTTTTCATGATATCCCATAGTTCTTGGAGATTCTGTTCATGATTTCTTACCATCTTCTCTGTTTGTTTGACTTTGTTTTCGAGGTTAAATATTTTGTCTTCAATATCTGAGGTTCTGTCTTCCAGGTGTTCTATCCTATTGGTTGTGCTTTCTATGGAGTTCTTAATTTGGTTTATTGTTTCCTTCATTTCAAGGATTTCTGTTTGGTTTTTTTTCAATATCTCTAACTCTTTATTGAAATGGTCTTTTGCTTCCTGTATTTGCTCTTTTAACTGTCTATTGGTGCGTTCATTCAATGCCTGCATTTGCTCTTTCATTTCATCGTTTGCTTCCCTTATCATGTTGATTATGTACATTCTGAACTCCCTTTCTGACATTTCTTCTGCCATGCTGTCATTGGATTTTATTGATATAACATCCAGATTTGTTTGAGGCATTTTCTTCCCTTGTTTTCTCATATTGTTCAGGTATCAGTGGACTGCAGAGATGTTGCAGATTTCCTCTATTGACTTATAATGTCCCTGAAGATTGCTAGTGTATCCCCTCTTATCCTTCAGTAGCCTGAAGTCTTAGAGGAAGTTGATACTTCGGTGTTCCCCTGGGTAGCTGCCTCTCTAGGGGTGGTGGTCTTCAGGTGGGGTATATTCCCTGCTAGAGGGCAGAGGTGCCTCTACTTGTTGACCAATGGTCATCCAAAGGGGAACTAGACTGCGGGCTGAGGCACTGCCTGTTTGGGCCTGTGTCTCTGGTTTTACCGTCTTTGTGGGAAAACCTCACCTGGCGGGGAAGACCCACCCGGTGGGGAGGTCTCGCTAGTTAGTTCCCCTCCTAGAGGTTCCCCTCAGTCCACAACTACCACCTGGGCAGGGCAGCCTTCCCAAGCAACGTTTCCAGGGGCCTGGACCTACCTCCTGGGCTTAGAAGCCCTGCCCTTTGCAGACGAGTCTCCTTAGGTGGCCCCTCCTCAGAGAAGCTGCCCGAAGTCCTGGAACCTTCGCTCCACCCCTCAGCTGGTCTCTGTGTAGCTCTCCTGGGCCTGGGAGCCTCACCCTTCGTAGACGAGTCTCCTTAGGTTGTCCCTTCTTAGAGAAGCTGCCCGAAGTCCTGGAACCTTCACTTCGCCCCTCAGCTTGTCTCTGTGTAGTTCATTCAAGAAAAGGTGCCTAGGTCCCTGGACCGGACCTTGCTATGCACCTAATCGGCCTGGCTATGCGACCCCTCCTCTGAGCAGTCACTTGGAGCCTCGTACATATGTTCCAAGCCCCAGTGACCCATCGCTCGTCTCTTCCTCCAGACAGCCACCCGGTGCTCTGTGTGGGCGCTTGGAGACCAAGCCACTCACTGCGTACCTCCACCTCCTCTGGGCAGTCCCCTCCCCGTTGCTCAGGTGGTTGCTGGATCCAAACAACTCGCCGCCTGGGCAGGGCAGCCTTCGCAGGCAACGTTCTCTTTCTCTGGCAGCCACTCTTTCTCTGGCAGCCGCTGGAGCCCTGGCAGATCGCTTCAAAACCAAGCGGTGTGTCGCACAACCTCCTTTGCAAAGTTCCCCGCTTCCTGAGTTCACTGCTCCAGCGGGGGAGGTGTGTCTTGCCGCCTGGGCAGGGCAGCCTTCGCAGGCAACGTTCCCAGGGGCCCGGACCTCCCTCCTGGGCCTCACCCTTCACAGACGAGTCTCCTTAGGTTAGAGAATCTGCCCGCGGTCCTGGAAACTTCAATCCGCCATTTTTCGCTCCGCTTCGCTGTCCGTTTTTACCGCTCTGGCGGGGGAGGGGCGACCCGCCGAGTCACTCTACTTCACAAAGTTCTCTGCGTTCCGGGGCTACTGCCCCATCGGGGACGCCTCCCCTATGGGAGAAACTCACCCTGCGGCTTTGAGTTGGTCCCAAGTCACTATCTCCTCTTTTGAATCTTGAGTCCTGGAGCAACATGAAATGCAGTCGTCCTCTAGTCCGCCATCTTGAACCTCTCTTAATATCATTTTAGATGTATGAAAATGAAAAAATAATTTTATAATGGGAAGCAACAGAGACTGATCCATTGTATATCAAAACATACAATATATTGAGCATATAAAATGTATTTAAACATATAATAATTAAATTAGAAAAAATTAGGAAATGTTTAGAGGAAGACAATATAAATATAAATTGAGTATATAAGCCCCAAATTTCAGGAATTATAGAGTGTATATATTTATATACATAGATATGTATAAAATAAAATATATACATCTATATCACAAAACATTAATTCATAACAAGGAAGTGTCCCTAATAACCAACAAAAGGAAAGCAGAAACAGTTTATATACTGTATAGTCCCTTTAAATATATTAATACAAGCATAACTTAGAGAATAATAGGCAAAAGGTAATTTTCTTGAATTTGCTAAAATGTAAAAAAAATAATAATAATTTAAAATAATTATTTGTGAGCCGTGTGATTAAGGGTGACTTTTATTTTTCTTCAATACAGTTTTGCACATTTTCCAAATCTCCTACATTCTACATTTAATTCTTTGATAATTGGAGAAATAAACTGTTAAAAATGTGCCTGTTATAGGCTGTCCACTTGGAATTTGTTAATTGCTTGTTGGTTCTTGCTCCATCCATTTTCCCCACTCTTCTGACTCTGCCTTTTGCTGACTCTGGTGTTTCATCTTGATTGCTGTGGCATGTGACCTCCTTAGCCACCTCTGTTCCTCCATTCATTAAGAGAAGTGTGGAGTATGGTGAGATTCAAACCCAGACAGTTATTTCTTCACCTTTTTTTTGCTCCGAGATGCTGTAATTCTTGCAAGTCACATGGAATTTGGAGAGATTCAGAGTTGAGCTTTGGAGCCCAGAGCTGACATGGACTCTCCAGGAGGTTCTCAGGCTGCTTCACCTTTTGAGTAACTTTGTTCAAGTCAATTCCACTTATTTGTTTGCCTGTATATTCAAGTCTTCTTCATTATTCATGCAATTTTTATTAGAACCTGCTATATTCAGCATACTTAATATACTTATTTACATACTCCTATGAGAACATAAAATTTATGCTATGTCCTACCACTATTTCACCTCCAACCATATTCTGTCTGACATAAAGTGCCCATCAGCACCATCATATTTATAAAATATGGTAGTGAACAAATCTGTTTTTCTCCCCTTAAGTATCCATTAGGGAATTGCTTTTGTGTCAATTGCAATAGAACTGAATATTGTAGGTTAAAAAAAAAAAGAAAGAGAAGCAAAGACAGACATATGCTAAATTCACAGGGAAATAATTAAGATTTTAAAATATTCAGATACTACTGTAGCTCTTTGAGAGGAAAAAGGAAAATACCTTTTTATTTGTGAATCTATGGTCAATTTTAAATATTTAACTTCAACTCAGAAAAATATATAAAATATTTAAATATAAACTTTTGATAAAACAACTAAGATAAAAATTCCACTTTGAGCTAAGCTATGATTACTAAAAAGTGAAATAAAAAACTATAAATAAAATTGTAAACTTTTATGTTTTTTAGAACTAGTATTTTAAGTTTTATATATATTGTAGGAGTATGGTGTTTTACAAACTTTCTGCACATTTTATGGAATGTTGAGGCAGTTTGCATAATCACTGTGTATACTACATCCAGGTCATTTTTATGGAATTTGAAGGACAATAGAAGTACTTTAAATGATAATAGAGGTTTATAATGTTTGTCCTTCCTTTTATGGCACATCAATGTTTTTTTTATTTTTAAAATTAAAATTTATTTTTATTTGATACATAAACAAAATTATATGTATTTTTATAGAGTACCATGTAATATTTTAATACATTATATAATGTTCAAATTGGGTTAAATATACTTATCTCCTCAAATGTTTATCATTTCTCTATGGTGAAAATATTCAAACTCCTTTCTACTAATTCTTTGAAATAAATAGTACATTCTCATTTTAAACTGTCACCCTATTGTGAAATAACATACCAGAATGTGTAATCCAACTCTAGCTTGGTACCCACTCATCAATCTTCCCCCATCTTGACTCTCCTGTACTCTCCTCAATCTCAGGAAACCTCCAGTTTACTCTCAACCTCTATAAGATCAACATTGTATGATTCCACATACCAGTGAGATGATGCAGTGCTTTTCTTTCTATGCCTGACTTATTTTACCTAACAGAATGATCTCTAGTTCCATCTCTATTGTGTCAAATGATAGGATTTTCTTATTTTTTAGGGATGAAGAGTATTCTCTTTTGTGTATGTACCACATTTTATTTATTAAATTAGTATTTGATGGATATTGAGGCTATTTCTGTTTCTTGGCTATTGTAAATAGTGCTTCAATAAATATGGGAGTACAGATATTTCTGACATACTGATTTCCTTTGACCTTATGCTTGGTAGTGGGATTGCTAGATAAAATGGTACTTCCATTTTTAATATTTTGAAGAATTTCTATACTATTTTCCATAATGGCTATACTAATTTACACAGCTACCAATGGTGTGCCAAAGCTTCCTTTTCTCCACATTCCTGCCAGCACGTGTTATCTTTAGTCTTCTTGGTAATAGCCATTCATACTAGAGTGAGGTGTTTCTCACTATAGTTTTAATTTGCATTTCCTTGATGATTAGTGATTTTGAACATCTTTTTCATATACATGTTGTCCATTTGTATCCCTTTGATTTATTTAATGGTCAATTATTAATATATTTCAACTTGTAAATGTCCTCTTCTACAATGTACAAAATTGTGTGAACTGTTCACAGAGCTGTCTGAATCCATTTATTTACCACAAATCAAACTTTTACCTACTGCTTTTAAACATGCATTGTCAGGCTACTGATAAAATGGAAAATTCACTAGGCTCAGAATCAGAAGAGCTGAATTCAAATCCTGTATTTTGGGGCAATGATTAACTAACCTATTTGACTTCCATTCTCTAAATTATAGCTGAAAATTTGAAGTTGAAAATTGTAGATTTAAATCTTGGCTCTGTTAGATGTTACTAGATATTTGGCATATTTCTTAAACAAATGAGATTTATAATACCTATTACCTTGAGATAAAAAATTGAAATAACAGCTAAAGAATGTTTTATAAACCAGAGTTTTATTCTAACTTTTGAACATAGCACATAGATATTTAGCATCTATTTTTATGCTGAATGTCCTTTTAATTTAAGTACTCCTATCTTAGTGGAGGAGACAAATACAAATAATATTCATACAAAGTCTCAGAGAATATATAGATATGCAAATATTATAGGAGGCTTTCAGAGGAACAGCTGTCTAAATGAACATTGGAGACTTGTTTACAGTACTGGAATTTGAGATGGGGTTTAAAGGGAGACAAAAAAAGAGTGCAAAACGAAGATACAAACATGATCCAAAATATGGGAGTTAGAAGTAGCACAGTGTGAAGTGAGTTGAAATTGTCTTAGGATATGGTAGGATATAGTAGGAGACATAATAGGAACTGAGGTTTGCACAAACATTTTGAGGCAAAAAATAAAGAGACATGGAGACCAACTTAGGAGTCTGGACCTTTTTCTGTGTTGATGGAGGAGCCATTAGAGCTCATTAATAATTCATCTAGATTATAGCCAATTGAGATCTACACCTTAAACATTTTGTAATTGAAATCTGATGATAGTAGAAGATGCCAAGTAGATAAACTATGCTATAGTTTGAATGTTTGTGCTTCCTGAAGAATTCATGTTGGAATTTAATATCCAATGTAACAATATTAAGAGGTGGAACCTCCAGGAGGTCACTAGGTCTTGAGGGCTCCTCCCTTGTGAGTAGGATTAAGTCATTTATAAAAGAAACTTTGCACAGGGTTTGGCCTTCCTGTCCTTTTTGCCATGTATTTAAGGCAGTATGTTGGACCTTCACCAGACACTGAACTTTGCTGGTACCTTGATCTTGGATTTCCCAGTCTCTAGAACTATGGTATATAAAATTCTCTTCTTTAAAAATTACCTAGCCCTCAGACACTGAACTTTGCTGGTACCTTGATCTTGGATTTCCCAGCCTCTAGAACTATGATATATAAAATTCTCTTCTTTAAAAATTACCTAGCCCTCAGGTAATTTTGTTATAGCACTACAAATAGACTAAAATAATTACGAACACCTGAACTCACATGTCACAGATGAATGAACTAAAAGTGGGTAAAATAAAGAAGAAAAAGCATACCTTAACCATTAAGATTATGATTTTTTAATGATACAAATTGCACAGTAAGTATCTCAGTCCATTCAAACTGCTGTAACAAAATACCTTAGACTAAGTAACTTACAAAATCAAAAAATTATTTCTCACAGTTTTGGAGCCTGGAAAGTGCAAAATCAAGGAGCCAGCAGATTTGCTGTCTGGTGAGGGACTTTTTGCTTCAAAGATTGCAACTTCTGCTGCAGGACGTGATAGTGCACATCTGTGATCCTAGTGCCTTGGGAGGCTAAGGGCAGAGGATCCCAATTCCAAAACCAGCCTCAGCAACCTAGCAAGACTTTGTCTCAAGAAATGTAAAGGACCTGGAATGTGGCTCAGTGATTAAGTGCTCCTGGGTCAAATCCCTAGTACAAAACAGACAACAAACAAACAAAAATGCACCTTCTTACTGTGTACTCGTGTGATTGAAGGAGCAGAAATATTTCCTCAGGCTTCTTTTATAAGGGCCCTAATCCTGTTTGTAAGAATTCTATTCTCATAACCTAAACTCCCAAAGGCCCCACCTGTTAATCCTACTGCATTGAAAATTAGGCTTCAACCTATGAAATGTGGGGGATACAAGCATTCAGACCTCAGCAGTAGTGAGATATCGTTAGTCAAGCAATACTATGACTGTGTAATAGTACATGATTGATGAAAATGGCTGGACATGGGTCCTGAGGCACAATGCTTTAGGAAAAAGTGCAACCTGGTCTCATGAAATAACTTGTACATGTCCTTCTTCCAAGCATATGGATGAACAGAGACAATTTACATAGTATTGCATATATCAGTCCATCACACAGAGTTAATGCTCAACAATACGTGTGCTGAAAGATTTGGTAGAAAAAAAGCATTTGCACGTTTAGTTTATATAATTACAACTTTTGCTCATAATATTGACAGAATTGGCCTACTTTTCATGAAGCATGACTACGTTTTCTTACACTAATCATATTAATGTCATCCTTGTTTAGATACCAAAGAAAGTAATTAGGGTTTTTCAATGATAATGTAATATATACATATATACATATTTCATTATGCTATATATATGCATATATATATATATATATATATAAACAGGTATATGTTTCATTTCATTTTATATTTCAATTTAAATGAAATAATTGGATAGCAATCCTACCTAACATTCTTTCTCCAAACTTCTGTAGTTTATTTTAAAATGGTATTTTGATAAATTTTAGGTGATAATTAGCAATTTCAAGAAAAATTAGGTTGATATTTAAATCTCAGAATGTATTGAAGTTCATTTTAAAATGTAACTATTGCATCATTAGTAGAAATTGCATTTTGCTAATTATTTTTTTACCTTCATGTTGGATGAATGATATATGTTAAACTCTTCTTAAAATAATTATTTTTGAAATAGTCATATATTTGAAACTGAAGTATGAGGTCCTTAGAAATATATCTTCCAACTTCTGATTGTATAAGTACTATTCTATTGAACATAATATTAATTATATTTTTATTATAGTAAAATATTTATAGCATATAGCATAAAATTAGTTATTTTAACCATTTCCATTGTGTAATTTTCAGTAGCATTAATTACATTTGCAATCTTATAGGAGCATAAGAAGAATCTATTTCAAAATCTTTCATCATCCCAAGCAGAAACTGTACATTAATAAAAAGTTAAGCATAGAATTGCCATATAGTTCAACAATTCCACTTCTAGGAGTACACTCCAAAGATTTGAAAGCAGGGATTCAAATAGATACATGTTAAACTTTTTAAGAAACCCTAAATATTTTTCATGATGTTTATATTACTCTATATTCCTACCAGCAATGTATGAGAATTCCAGTTTCTCAACATCCATTCCAACACATGCTATTTTCTTGTTTTTTTTTTTTAAACAGTCATTCTAGTAGGTGTGAAGAAGGATCTCATTTTGTTTGTTAATTGTTTTTTCCTGATGACTGACAATAAAAATTTTTTCTGTGTGCTTGATGCCATTTGCATATCTTCTTTGGAGAAATGTCTGTTTGTATCTGTATTAATAAGAGAAACAAAACTAAAGTGAGATATATAAAAATATATAAAGAGAGTTTTTAATGGGGGATTGGCTCACACAACTATGGAGGCTGAGAAGCCCATGATCTGCTTTCTTCAAGTTTCATGCACAGAAAAGATGGTGAAATAAAACTCCATTCTAAAGTCAGGGTCCTGAAAACCAACAGCTCTAATATCTGAAAGCAGGAAAAGAAGGCTGTTCAACCTCAGGGAAAGAGCAAATTTGCCCTTCTTTCTTTTGGCTTTATTTAGACCCTTAACAAGTTTGATGATGCCCACTTGATTTAACAAGAACAAGTCTATGAACTCAAATTCCAGTCTTCCAGAAAAACCCTCATAGAAAGACCCAGAAATAATGATTTATCAGATGTTTGGACACACTATAGTAGTCATGATAACACAAAAAATAAATCATCACAAAGTCTTTTTTTCCATTTTAAATGTAGATTGTCTTATGTTATTGAGTTGTTAAAGTGCCTTATACTTTCTGGATATAACTGTATAATTCTTTATGAGATATATGGCTCACAAATATTTTCTTCTAGTCTGTGGATTATCTTTTCACTTCTCTTGCTGACATTCATCTTGATTCATTTATTTCCTTTACCTTGTATCCAACTAGCATTTTGACAGAAATTCTTTGAATTTTGTTCAGGAACTTAAGAAAACAAAAATAAAACAAAAACACAGGGGAACAATACAGCCAAAGAAACAAAAAACAACACTCTTAGTATTTGAAGACTGACTCTGTGCTGATCACTCCTTTAAGGTTTAACCAACTCATTTAAAACTGTCTCAGCCTTTGCTTCTGACTATGAGAGCCTACAGACTAGACAGTGATGAAAGCTTATGGTTTTCTTGGGAATTAGTTGGGCATGTGTCCTATCCTGGGCACGCTCTTGGTTTCTAAGTCCCTAAGATACACAGACACTGTTTTCCCAAAGTCATTCTCTCTTGGCTTTTGCTCCAAGGTCTTGTATATTGGGATGTAATCTTTTACCCCAGGTAGCTACAGGTTTTCCATTCTCTTTACCTTTCTGATTGATACCTGTTGCTTCTCTATCCTAGTGGAATCCAAGATAGATGAAATAGAGAAAAGTGTCTTGCATTGGTACTCAGGCAGACCCCAGACAAAATAGAACACATAAACACAATATTTTTAAATAAGCCTCACTCTTCTCCCTTCAGCAACAGGGGCCCTGGTTCCACACTGTGAATGAGGGCTGTCATCTTTAGGGGTGCCAAATGTGGAGGGAGCTGGGTAATGGCAAGTAAGAATGTCACAACTTTCTTCTATCATTTAGGAGAATGTCACAACGTATCTTCCATTTTCTTGATTCAGCAGTCACATGGTGGCTTTGTATCTGACTATTTTCTAGAGTTCTTAGGAAGTTGGTTTTGACAGTTTCAGCTTGTGGTTCAGTGTTGCTTTGTGAAGCAACGTATTTGGAGCTACCTACTCTGCTATTATGCCACAGCTCCTCCTCTAATTTAGTCAATGGATTTAGTGAGCAACCTATAAACTATGAGACAGGTATTGTACGAAGTACTGTAGAAGATAAACAGGTGGAAGACCAAAAAAACAAGAATAGAAGAAGAAGAAACAAGAATAGAAACAAGCACATAAATATCTATTATACAAAGTAGTTTATGATCTACAATAATCTGAGGGAGTCAAAATTGATTAATAATAATAACTTTCAAGGTAAACGTTGGTACTCAAAGTACCAAATAGAAGGGCTAAATAGAAGGTTTATAGTTGATGATAATGGGGAAAGAACATTCAGTTGGAAATTTTAGCATAAGTATAACATAAAGAACCAGAAGCAAAAGAAAGAAGAGTCCTATATAAGGAGTGTAAAGTTCATTTGTGACGTCTGGGTGGAAGACAGAGCCAGACAAGAGCCAGGTAGTTCTATATTTCATCCAGAAGGAAACAAAATTAAAACTTTAAGAAGATGCTATGAATGAAGCTACTGCTTTATAAGATTAGTTCCACAGTGATATATGGAATGAATTGAGAACACAAATGTATATATCCAATTGAGATGACACTTTTTCTTAGTAGCTGAATTCTTATATTTTATATGTGAGTACTTAGGAACTTTTAATTTTCAAAATTTAAATTGGTAGCTTAAAATAAAGCAGTGCAGTTTTAAGTATAAAAAACAGTATTTTTTGTTGTTTAGTGATCAACCTATGGCAAACTTTATTTTACAAATAAATGTCATAGTTTTCAATAAAGATTTAGATTCTCTATTAATGAATAAAGATGGTTCATAGTTAACAGGAGACATATTACCTCCAACCATGTAATAATTTTTATCTAAAAATGCCATAACTGACTTTAGAGGTAAAAATTGAAATATATGGAGAGTTTCAGTGACTTCTAGTTACAGTATTTTAATTCCCTATTTAGAAGTAATTAGTACTGTCATTCCTCCATATCCAGGGGTTCTTCATCTGTAGAGTCAATAAACATGGATCAAAAATATCCAGGAAAAAAGTTGCATCCGTATTGCACAGGAGAATAGTTCTTATTCCCTAAGTCATACAGTATAACAACTATTCACATAGAATTTACATTGTATTAGCTATTGTAAGAAATCTAGAGGTGATTTTTTAGAGGATGTGTGGAGGTTATATGCAGATATTATGCCACTTTTATACAGGAACCATGTACTTACAGATTTTAGTTTCCATAAGGAATTCTGGGGCCACCCACAATGGATACCAAAGGATGACTCCTATTTTCTGTTTATTCAGCTATATTAATTAATTCTATTACATAGGTCTTTGCTGATTAACAACAGGCTTTACTTAAGGCATGCCTTCTAATTATTTATCAAGTTTTACATACACTAGGTAATTAATGTTATTTTCTGATATCAAATATTAAGCAACTTTGTTACTAAAAAATTCCCTGTAGTTGTAGTAAAAATAATTTACTCTAATTTAATCCTTAAATTTCTATTAATTTTAATATCCTATAAATGACCTCTGTTCCAAGTCTTTATTGTACTAGGTAGTAGAATACGACTATAACAACAAAAATGTTCAATATCATTTTAAATAATTAGAGAGGGTTGCCTATATTCTGTGGCCATCTCATCTCCAGGAGTTTATGCCAATAGCAAATGAAGATTCAAATGGATCAATATCTCCCTGACCATATTGAAAAAAATTTTCAAGTAGTGTACTGTAGAGTCAACAAGGCTCTCCACACATTCAAAACTGGTAGAATGTGTGTTTGCTTTTTGCATCTTCAATAGTTAACATTACTGAAGTGCCTTCTAGAGAATGACACTTGGAACCTAACTAGAGATAACAAATGAGTGCATAAACCAATATATCTCGTAGTATCTCAGAAGTCACATATGAGTTACTTCCAGTCTAAGATACTGATCTAGCCTACAAACATTACTCTCTCTTCTTAAAATTTATTATTATGGCAAGAAAGGAAAAGGAAAACAGAATGTAAGTTTCACTACTCCAAATTAGAAAAATGCATCTTCAGTTATAAATACTGAGGCAATTTTGAAAAAAAAGTTCATTTAAAATCAGACTGAAAGAGGAGCAACCAGTTGAGATTATACAACATAAAAATACATAAATAAAAGAAGGCCATGAAAATTCAATTGTTGGGAACTCAGGTATTATATATCCATTTCTTGAGAGCTAAAATTTACACTTATTTCTCTCAAATGTATTTAAAATTATTCCAAATAAAATATTTCCAAATATTTTAAAATAATAATTAATTTACTAATTAGTAATTAGTTGAAATTAAGAAATTAAAAACATGAATGAAACAACATGGTTTATGGAAATGAGAATATAAGTTCATATTAATTATAAATATAAATATTATCTTTGAAAAATATTTGAAATACTCTAGAGAATAAAAAGACTTAAATAATAATGTGAATCAAGTGTCCAAGATTTCTGAAAAAAATTGGAGGAATTTATGGAATTAGTAGAAAAAGATGTAAAACAGAATATATATCTTATTCCATAAAGAGAAACCAATAGATAATATTTTGTTCTTGACTGCAAGTTAAACAAAAGTATCATTTATATTTTATAATTATGGTAAAAGAAGGAAAACAAAACTAGAGTCATATAGCAAGAGTAGAAAGATTTTAAAAATTTATAAATATGAAAGTATGAAATAAAATGACAAGTGATAGCATTAAGTATTATAATGAAAGTCATTATATTAAACCTTCTTAAAATTCATTTGCTTTATGTCAGTAAAAACTAGATTTGCTCATTTAAAAGTCCATCTAACTATCATGACATCTAAAGTTTCAAAATACAAGGCAAATTCAATTAAAGACAAATTTTGTAAAAATATCATTATCAAAGTATATTTCAAAGAAATATAAATAGAAAGATAATTATATAAATACCATTAGTCAAGGCTTATCATGTAATTCCTATATGCCAAGAAATATATGGTAAGTTATTCTTGGTGCTTTAGATGTGACTGCTTATGGTAGCCTATTAGGTATCATTTTTATCATCATAGCCATTTAATGAATGAAGAGTCTGAGACCTAAATAAATTAAGGAACTTGTCTTTCCACATAACCAGAAAGTGATGGATCTGGAATTTGAATGCATTCATTCAGACTCTACAGTCTTTAACACTGTTACATGTCACTGTTTCCCCTATAACACTCATCAAATGTCATAATTTCATTATCACAATATCAAAATCTGCACAGAGACATTAGTAAACTACCATCACAGAGAGAAATAGCTATAGTTTATTTTCTAAATCTCAATAGATTAAAGAGAGAAAACAAAATTCATTGACTATAAATATGATAAATACTAATGATATATTCATATACAAACACACACATAACCCAACTTGTCCCCTAAAAATCAAACACTCATTTAAATACTCATAGAATATTTTAAAATTGATAAACTTATAATATCCTAGGGCCAAAAGTTAATGTAAAAATATATTTGAAATGGGTGTGCCACATTCTGAGTTCTTATTGACACCAAATTAGAAATGATTGGTAAAATGTTAACAAAACTATTTAATGATTTAGTTATTTAATTGTCAAATTAATGATAATTTCCTAAAATAAATTCAAGAGAATTTAACATGGTTAGTTAAGGGAAATGTGATATTACATTTTCAACTGCAACTGATGATAAGGAAAGAATTCTTAAAGAAATACCTTAAAGGATTTTATACTTAAAATAAACTATAATAGAAATAGTTGAAGAGCAGTATATTCATTAATGCATAAGAGAAAACAAGAAAATTAACATATTAATATATTAGAAAATTTTAAAATTAATGAATTTAAGAATGACTCCTTGGTAAGGTGAAGAACAATTCTATCACAATAGGATAAAAAAAAAAAACTCTGAAGTATCTACTAAAGAAAGGGAAAACAGAGTGAGCAAACCAGTACCCACACAAGCATGTGCAAACATGCACAGCCAATGAGGAAACACTGTACCTTGTTCTTTGGAATCCATGTGATTTGTTCCATGCAGTACCTGTAAGTGGAGTATTTGTGTATAACCTATGCAAGAGCTATCCTCCTATAACTTTACCTCATCTCTAGATTACTTGTAATACCCAATACAGTCTAAATGCCACATCTATAGTTGTTAAACACTGTTTGGTTTATAGAATAATGATGAGTTAAAAAAAAAAACCTGTACATGTTCAGTATTGACAATTTTTTTTTCAAGTATTTTTGTTTTGTGGCTGGTTGAATCCAAGGATGAGGAGGCAGCAAATATAAAAGTCCTATTGTATCAATTATCTATTGACTTAAAATTTTATTCTAATATTTTGCTGCTTGAAACAGTTATTTTTATTTCAAATTGTTTCTGAGCATTAGGAATCTGGAAGCACTGCATCCAGGTGGTTCTGGATAAGGGTCTCTTATGAGGGAGTAGCCAGTGTTGTTTGGGCTGCACATCTGAAAGCTTGGTTGGAGACTGAAGGCTACTTACAAGCTTCCATGGCTGTTTGCAAACATCTTCAGTGTCTCACCACATGAGTGTCTTTATATAACTGCTCGAGATATGATGTGTGGCTATTCATAGAGCGGTCTGAAATAGGGAGAGAGGGGATGAGAGGGAAGCAAGGAGAGGGAGAGAGGGAGGGACACAGGGTGGAAGACAAACAGAGGAAGAGGAAGTTAAACTATTTGGTAACAGTCCAAACCAGAATGGCTCCCTGAAGATGTCCATACCAAAATTCCTAGATCCTCTAGATGCATTTATTACATTTCATTGCAGAAAGTATTTATAGGATGTCGTTAAGGTTATCAATTAGTGGTTATGAAATAGGGAAATTATTCTGGATTATCATGGAAGGATATACAATCTGACACATAAGCACAGAAACATTCTCTTCCATTGGAGCAAGAGAGGTACAGAGGAAGTCAGAGAAATTCCAATGTGAGAAAAATCTGGGGTGCTATTTCTGGCTCCCAGATATAAGTGTCCATATGTAAGGCTAAAGATAGTCCACTAGGAGCTAAGGGTGGCCCCCAAATGACAGACAGGAAGGAAATGGAAATCTTCATCTTTCAGTCACAAGAAATAGTATTTGTCCACAAAATGAATGAGTTTGGAAGTGGTTTCTTCACAAAACCTCCCTCTGAAAACCTGCTACTGACATCTTGATTTTAGCCTTGAGAAACCCAGAGCAGAGAACAACTGACTGATCTCATGCAGATTTCTGATCTGTGCAAATGTGGTAAAATAAGCATATGTTGTTTTAAACTGCTAAAGTTGTGGGAATTTGTTAGAGTAGCAAAAGAAATCTAACACAATAACATACACAAGTTCTCAACATGATATGCCTTCTTTTTGGCTGTCTTATGTTGGTCATAGAGACCAACCCTGGAATTTGGGAGGCTGTTTGTCTCGTGCACAGTCCACTTGTGTCAGGGCAGTCGGGTAGGTTGCAGATGAGCTGAGAAAAGTGCCCAGAAATAGCATGAGAGTCATGTGATTTGTTGTGGAAAGTTTACAAGAAATCAGAGAGTATTCCAAGAAGAGTTCAGTGCTGACAGGTCAGGCAGGTAGCACCATAGTCCCTCATGGAAATTTGTCAAGCAGTGCCTCCTCTGTCTCATGGTGTTTTGTCCAGTGACAGCCAGCTGGACAAGTGACATGTATCCTTTCCACAGTGTCCTAAGTTCTATGATGTCCCCACTAAGAGAAGGGTTTTCTATGTTAGGCTATAGAAACAGTGACATCATCAGCATTAACTTTCTTAGTTTACTCCTACAACCAGCATCCCAAGGAGCAGCTGTCCTTGTGTACATGCAAGAAAGTAGCTTTCTACAGAAAACACTAGGCTTGCTCTAGTGCCCAGTGCACTTTTGAGATAACCATGTCCTTTAAAATAATATGTATCTGGACTTTCCAGCTCAGGATCATTCTCATTATTCCATTGATGTGGCTAGATTTTTGGGAACAGAAAAGGAACATTCAAGAAAATATGTTTTACTGTCCCCACTTGCTTTTGAGATGATACAATCTTATGGTATACATCTTTTACAGTGTCCCTCATAGAACACATCAGGGTATGTTTTAATTAGATTTTCCTTCACTGTGACCAAAAGATCTGACAAAAATAATTAAAGGAAGAAAAGTTTACTTGACTCATGGTTTCAGAGTTCTCAGTTCATAGATGACTGACTCCATAGCTCTAGACCTGAGGTGATAAAGAACATCATAGCAGAAGGGCATGGCCACCAGGAAGCAGAGAGAGAGAGAGAGAGAGAGAGAGAGAGAGAGAGAGAGAGAGAGAGAGAGAGCTCTGCCTTTGCCAAGGTCAAATGTAAACCCAAAGACATAACGCCAGTGACCCATCTCCTTCACTCACATCCTACCTGCCCACAGTTAATTCGTATCAGTGGATTAATCTACGAATTAGGTCATACTTCATAATCTAATCATTTCACCTCTGATCAATACATGTTCTTGCACTGTGTCACATGACCTTCTGGGGACACCTCATATCTGAACTACACATGGTATATATTGTAACTAGATTTCACAACAGTCATATAAAGAGCAACAGAACGTGAGAAGCCCTGCTGTGAGGGCAAGCTGGCAATGCAGCATATCTCCAGGTAGCAGGAAGAGATAGTACCAAAGGAGAAACAGAAACAATACCAAGTTTTTCTAAAGCTATAATATAGATTTGCAACTTATGTAGAGCCAAAGACAGATTATGATAATTATCAGGGATATATACACAACATTTTGTTTTAATGAGAGCACAGATACCACCCTTTACTGCATCTGGCATGTCTAGAATCATTTTTCTCTGAAGTGCCACTTTCTGTGTTTGGATAGTTTCTTAAGTAAAATTCTGACCCTGTGAGCATTACTGGATATAGCAGCAGTGTGTTTAGCTAAAGCCTCACCCTGGAACTCAATGTCAATGTTTGCTGCTTAAGAAAAAAGTGAGTAAAATAACCAGTCAGTTTACATTAAGTTTAACTTTTTTACTAGGCACCATTTAGTGGTGGGTCATAGACAAAGTGAAAGTATAAAGGCTGCTATATAAAGTCATTTCCAAGTGCATCAGCCAATCCAGTTATGAGTCAGGTATGGCCACCCAAGGGTGCCAAGTGTCTATTACCACCCCCAAAGGGAGGGATATGCTCCAGCACATGTAGTTTGACTTTGCCATCCCGGAAGTCAGTGTCTATGACTACAAAGGTTAAAATATATTGGTCGACAGCAGTCTAACTCATACTTACAGAGAACAATGAGGTATTGCTGGCATTGTTTCTTTCTCTAAAGAAAAACTTTTCCTCTCATTTCTACCTGTTTTGCACTTATCACCCCAAACCATCAAACCAATGTGCCTCTGAAATAGCTTACCCATGATCCTTTGTTTCCACATCAAGTGAAAGGCATGATATTTGTTATCATTAAAAAAGTAATTTTTAATTTATATATTTTCTCTAATTAGTTATACACAATAGTAGAATGAACTTTGACACATCATCTGTAAATGGAGTATAACTTCTCATTCTTCTGGTTCTATGTGAGGTAAAATTACATGTGCCCATAGGATAATAATGTCTGATTCATTCTAGTAGCCTTCCTATCCCCATAACCTGTCTTCGTTCTTCACTCCCCTCTGTCTAATCCGAAGTACCTCTATTCTTCCCTAACCCACCTTCTCCTTATTGTGATTTAGCATCTCTGTATCAGATAAAATATTCAGCCTTTGGATCTTTGGGGTTGGCTTATTTAGCTTAGTATGACATTATCCAACTCCATCCATTTCCTAGCAAATACCATAATTTCATTTTCTTTATAGCTGGGTAATATTCCATTGCATATATATGTATACAATAATTTCTTTTTCCATTCATCTGTTGAAGGGCACCTAGTTTGGTTCCATAGTTTAACTATTGTGAATTTGGACTGCTATAAACATTGATGTGATTGGACCACTATAGTATGCTCATTTTAAATTCTTTGGATATAAACCTAGGAGTGGGATAACTGGGTCAATTGGCGGTTCCATTCCAAGTTTCTGAGGAATCTCCATATTGCTTTCCATACTGGTTGCACCATTTTGCATTCCTACCAGTAATGTATGAGTGTACCTTTTCCCCCACATCCTTGCCCTACATTTATTGTTGCTGCATTCTTGATAATTGCCATTCTTTTCGGAATGAGATGGAATCTCAGTGTAGTTTTGATTTGCATTTCTCTAATTGCTAAAGGAGTTGAACATTTTTTCATATATTTGTTGATCAATTGTATTTCTTCCCCTGTAAAGTGTCCATTCAGTTCTTAGCCCATTTATTGGTTGGGCTATTTGTTTTTTTGGGGTTTTTGAGTTCTTTATATGTCCCAGAGATTAATGCTCTATCTGAGGTGTATGTGGTAAAATTTTCTCCCATTCCTGTAGGCTCTATCTTCACATTCTTGATTGTTACCTTTGCTGAGAAGCAGATTTTTAGTTTATTCCATCCCTTTTATTGATTCTTGATTTCACTTCTTGTGTTTTAGGGGTCTTGTTAAGGAAGTCAGATCCTAGGGCCAATATGGTGAAGAGTTGGGCGTACTTTTTCCTCTGTTAGGTGCAAGGTCTCTATTCTAGTGCCTAAGTCTTTGATCTACTTAGAGTTGAGTTTTGAGCAGGGTGAGAGATAGGAATTTAATTTTGCTATATATGGATTTCCACTTTTCCCAGCACCATTTGTTGAAGAGGCTATCTTTTCTCCAATGTTGTTTATGGTGCCTT